>NW_027418211.1:0-117241 GCF_009905375.1 Apium graveolens | reverse complement strand
ATTTTGGGTTTGGGGCATAAAAACACAGTGGAAAATTATACGAAAAACATAAAAAACCGAAACCCACCGTAGGATCCTTGTGAAAAATGATATTTAACTTGTAGTTTAGATGTTTATCTTAAAGAAACTTTACATCAAGGATGATTATGGAAGTCCTTGTTTTAATCGATCACACTCTATCCCACCTTGAGCGATCTACGCCGTAGATGTATCCACACAAAAACTTGATCGGAGGAGGCGTGTACTAGCATTGTGACTCAAACTCATTTTTCTGCTCTCTCTCTCTCTCTCTGCTGCTAGGATTTGTTTTTAATAAAAACGTAGTCCTCTAAATCACCCCAAAAGATTTTATATATGAGAGACAAAAACGAGTTCTAAACCTAATCCATCATTAAAGTTCTATTACATCTGAAATTCCAATTTATTGTCTACTTAAGTCCCACTTAATCATCTAACTGAATTTCTAATTTAATAATGATAAATTTGAATTTCATATTAATTAAGTCCAACATAATTAATAATAAATAATTCGAAAATATATATATTAATTTAAATCCGAATTTAAAATTAAATATTCCTCTAAGATTTTTTTGTAAGACACTTTATGTTATTATTATTTTGGCAGTAATTTTAATATCTCATATTAAAATTATAAACAATGAGCGGTATCTAGTAATAAATCATTGCTTCCCAAGTAATAATAACAAATCGGTGTTCCGATTAAACCTTTCGTGAATAATGTTCAAAGTAATATAATCCCTTTAAACATATATTATAGATTAAACTCGATACATGTAATGTGTCATCCTCTTCATGATTTAATTCAGGTTTCCTTGATCAATGAGTAGACTATCATTTCAAATACTATCATTTCAAAATCAACATTTGAGCGCGGCGCCACGCATTTCATAGTCTAGCTTACACAAGAGGCCAATAGTATCACTTCAAAAATAGGAGGGTTAAATCCTTCTAGATCATTCATATTTCTCATATAATTCATAATATACCCGAAATCCACTTTTATCATTACCCGGTCAAAGGAAACTTTTAATGTAATTCAAAGTATATTAATCATCGTATATAAATATAATAATTTCAAGTCTAAGCACCATTACATCGTTACCACTGTGAGAATTACTTATGACACAACATCCATGTATAATCTCACATTCGGTCTATCCAACACCATGTACATTTACATGTGCCCGTATTTTTGACTTTAGTATCACTATCCTATGATCAATGAGATGTGATCATCAGCCAACAAACACGCTAGTATTAATGCATTATTATTGTCCCTTAATAATAATACTCGACTAAGATCTTTAAGAATATTAATACTATTCTCATAATCTCATTTCTAATTCACGTACTTAGAGATTTAGAATTCATATCAAATTCCAATGACATTTATTACTCTAATATTTATATCGCGGTAAATTAAGACATATTAAATTATAAAGAGAATAATCGATAGAACATAAACGTTAATAATCCAAATTTCATAAACAAAACATAATAGTGTTATTTCTAGGACACAAACACTAACACGGCTGTTAGGAATATGTTGTAGACTTGATGATATTTCACCAAAACACCTTAGTAAATTTAAATAAGCGTGTTTGTAACTTTCAACAAATAATCTTACTTTGTCATCCGTTGAAAGAGTAGCTTATGTTTAAATAAGTTTTTGTAGTACATTCATGTATACTGTAATGTCTTAGAGAATTAGAGGTTGCAGGATATTCTAAGTCATGTTGACTACTAGAATGATATGCAAAATAGGTTGGCTAATTATAAATATTAGATGTCTTGTAATTTTGCATAAATGAAATTGTGTCAACTGCTATGGAAATACTTTCAACGGATGATTCCATAAGGCTTCGACGGATGACTCACGATACTCTCAACGGATGGTCCAATAGAGACTCAAAGGATAATCTACAAAGTCTCGATGGATAACAAATTCAAATAAAAGTTGAGAGTGAATTGACAGTCACATGGGTTGATTGTATTCAAAAAAAATGTGGCAACCTTTTTACAGTTTTATGAGAACAAAGAAGCATTTTCATTTCCATGCTTACTTGAAGAAATATAAAGATGCTGGATAGAGAGATGAAAAAACATGTGATTAGACTTAGACATTTTGTTTTATATGTTTGTATTTTTCATATATAACTTGGTGATATATAAACTAAGAGTATAAAGTAGATTCGATTGAACTGAGAAATAGAAAAAGCTACATCTATTAGGAATTTTTCTGTTCTTTCTTTGTAACTTTACTTGTAACCAGCTGTGTGCATTCTTGCATAATAGAGTTCTCAATCAATATATATCTCTGGTGGAAAAGATCAATCCACTAGAAAGTTTTTAAATCTTTATGTTTAATTACTTCGTGTCTTGAATATATATATATATATATATATATATATATATATATTTCATTTCTGCACACTTGCATATTCAAACACATATATATTTTGGTAGAGAGTTTTCTTAATTTCCAAAAGAAACCAAGAATTATATTCACCCCCTTCTGTAATTCTATTATTATATTGATTGGGAATAACAATTGGTATTAAAGCAGGCTCTTGAAACACTAAGAGTTTAAAGATCAAAATAACTAACAACATGAGTAGGAAGGATGTTGGAGTGAAGATCCCTTTTTTGGATAAAGATAACTATCACCATTAGACGGTGAAAATCCACATGCATCTTCTCTCTCAAGATAAAAGGTATGTTAATTGCATTGAGAAAGCTCCTCATGTTCCTCGAAGAGCTATTACAGATGTTGAAGGAGCTGTAGGCAATGAGCAAAGCATTCCAAAGCCAGAATCAGAATGGACAGATTAAGACATTGAGCAAGTGCACAAAGATAAAAAGGCTATGAACATTCTGTTCAATGGTCTTGATGGAGATATGTTTGATAATGTCATCAACTGTAAATGCTAAGGACATTTGGGATACAATTTAAATCATATGTGATGGAATGGAACAAGTGAGGGAAAATAAGATGCAACTTCTAATCCAGCAGCATGAGTACTTTAATTGTGAAGACAGTGAATCTTTAAGTGACATTTTTAGTAGGTTTCAAAAACTACTAAATACACTGAAGCTGCATGGAAGAATCTACTAGACAAAAGATTCAAACCTGAAATTCCTTAGATCTCTACCAAAAGACTGGAAGCCTATGGCTGTCTAACTTTCAAGATTATAAGGAGTTTACTTTGGAGAGACTGTATGACATTCTAAAAACCTATGAGCTTGAGTTAGAACAAGATGAGCAGTTAGAGAAAGGAAGGAAGAAGGGAGGATCTATTATGTGGCGCCCTCCAAACCCGGGTCAGAAATTTGGGGTCCACACACACATACCTTATTTATAACCTACTTATAGCAATAATAAAGATAATCATAATATGTAGTGACCCTACTTACCAACTACCACGGACCGCAACAGGTTAAAGTATGCACACAAGCCAAACACATCTACTTTTATTACAAACCGTTCAAATCCCAACTAACCAAACTCAGAACTGAGTATTAAACATTATTACAAACTTTTACAAACTTAAAATTATTCCAAAAGAAGCCTACTAGCTCAACTCGATCAACCCGAACCCCTAGCTCTCGCGCTAGACTGGGGATCCTCGGTACCAACAGGTTCCTTCTTAACTGGAAAAGAACATAAACAACATCGCACAAATGAGCTAACTAGCTCAGCAAGTCACAATGACAAAACTGAGAATAATGATCATCAGGGAAATATGGTTATGATATCAAGTGAACAATGGATTACGATTTAGAATTGGATATTATATTTTCATTTTAAAAACCAAGGTTAGGCTGCTTATCAGTCACACACTAACCCCGAGCAGAGCACACAACACTGCTCTAACTACTGGATCCAAGGCACACATTGGCCTAACTTGACCATTATATGGTCTGACCATGAATCTGGTCCACAATTTTATAAAAACAATCCAATTCTACCAGAATAACAGAATAAGCAATAATAAACAATAAACAGGATCATTAACAACATTGGACGTTCAATAATGAAAATGGTTTTAATCTGTGTAAAGATCAATATGGCATTTCCAAAGCTTGGCTGTTAGGTAATGAAAGAATTGGATAACAAAGGAATCAACATTTCAGGTTCCAAGGATTTGGTCTTTCAAAACATAAGATACAATGGTTTGAATATGTAAGCAATCTGGTTCAGTGTTTAATATTTAGTTTGTATGTATTTGTGGAGTAGTATCGTATATTTGAGGTTCGTATTTGGGTATACATCAATCAATGGTCTAGAAAGAATCAGGTTTATGGCTCAAGATCAATAACTGGAATCAAGGTTTAGGGTTCAGTGCTTCAAAGCACTTGCAATATAAAACAGGAATATCAATTACTATAATATCTCGAGAAAGTTCAGAACACTTGCCTGGTACTAGCTTACTACACTGCACTTGCTCTCAATCACCACTGTCTTACTCCTTGACTATGTGTTTCCCTTTCCGAGGCCTTGCCTCTTCTGCTCACATATCATAAGCATCTATCAATATTTAACTCATACGATTCTATTCGACACATACTTCTATCTACCCTTCGTTTCACCCAAATCCGATTAACGGATTGAAAGATACACAATAAACAAGTAAATATCGAATATACAGACCGACAGTCAACCAACAAGTCACATATAACACATAGCACATCACATAATTAATAATATATCATTTATAAATAAATCTCGGGTCATAAACAAGCTTTCTGGTATTTAAAATGCTTTTTAAAACATTTTTCGGAATTAAAATGGGTCGTTAAATCAATTTTGGAGTAATAAAAAGGGTTCGGTTGGCCGATTTTGGCTTTGAAATAATTTTATAATAATTATCGAGCCTTGGAAATAATTTAGAATAATATTTTAAAACTCGAAACTATTTTTCGGAATTTTTAAATCATTTTTAAATAATTAAATCTAATTAAATAATTAATTAAAATCAATTAATAATTAATTAAATCAATTAATCAATTAATTTTCGAATTAATTGACCAATTAATCAATTAAAAATTAACTGAAATTAATTAACTAATTAATTCAGATTTATTTTTGAATTAAAAAATAATTTATTTGGAATTAAATAATAATTTTTAGAATTTTCAGAAATTAAAAATGAATTTCTATAATAAAATAAATAGGAAATATGATTTTTGAATATTTTTAAAACAGGAATCCTAAATTTGCAAGTTCTGGAAAGTTCAGGGACTGAACTTCATCGTTTTCAAAACAATAGGGGCTAAAATGCAATTTTGCACCCCCGTCGCCGGAAAACGTCCTGTCTCGCCAGAGACGACGTTCCCGGAATCCTCATACCTTCACAAGCTCCAGATTTAATTTACAATTCACCAGGAATCTAAGCATACCATTCAATTACACTGATAACCCCTGAATAGGCCGGAAAATGGTCGAGAAGTTCGCCGGTTTCCAGCGAACTCGACGTAACTTTAAAATCACAACTCCCTTTGATTCAGACATCCTCTGTTAACGAACTATATACTAATCGATTGTAAATTTCATAAGGAACACAACCCACTATAAATCAACGGCTAATAACCCCTAAATCAAAAACCCCCAAATTTCAATTGAAAACATTCATACGGGTTATAAACCCTAATTTCAAAATTCGAAAATCAAACTCAATTTTGAACATGTTATTGAACTCCAAATCAGTCATATAATATATCAAAATCATCAGGAAAACAAGCTCTACAACATGCAAGCATCAAATCATACAAACAATCATCCAAACAAAAATTCATATTTTTAATAAAATTAATTCGAAAATAAATAAAAATATAGAAAATAAACCTTGATTTCTGCAGGTGTATGGATCACAGAATCTGGTAGAGCTCTTCAAAACCTTCATATTGGTTACTCGAGCTTTCCAAACTGAATTCAATAACACCTCCAAAAGCTTGTTTGATTCTCGAAAGATTATATGAATATAAGGTTTTTTTCTGGAAAATTATATAATTATCTGTCTGCAAATGATTTTGATACGAAATAAAATACGGTAAAAAGGCTATTTATAATTACGGAAAATTAGTATCCCGTTGGATCATTCCGGATATAAAACGGTACGTTTATTTATAAAAACTGATCCAAACAGTATCGGTTTTCGGGATAATTATCCAAATCAGTACAATTTGTACTGCGGTCTTGGTCTCAGCGCCTGGTTACACGTACTACGAGGTAATAATTGGGATAGTATAATAAAAAGCTCCCGTTTATCGAAAATATGAGTTTTATTGATTTACCGAACGAATATTGTATCGAAAATATTTCGCCGGGACCCGCGCAGGACAAACCGTACACCGGATCGAAAAAGTCGAAACATGGAATATGCTCGGAATATTACAATTAGGTTAGGAAGGAGTTCTCGGAAGAGTTTCGGGTTCCAAAAACGTAACAACGGATGACGTCGGTTGGTTCCCGTTTTTATAAAATACATTTTAAATACTCGGAAAATGATTTTATAAATTTCATATGATCCTTATAAATCCATAAATCAACATAAAAATAATTAGGAAGATATGACAATTATCTATATTTTATTTTGGATATATAAAAATCAAAATACTCAATTAATAATATTTTTAAACATCCAAACACATTTAACACTTTACAAATAATTCACAAAATAGATACGAAACACATATAATAATTATTTATTAGCAAAAATAATTACACGATATATCCTGGATATTACATCTTTCCCCCCTTAAAAGGATTATGTCCTCAAAATCTCCTAAGAAAACAAGTGAGGATACTTTTCTCTCATATCACTTTCTAACTCCCAGGTTGACTCTTCAACCTTTGGGTTTCTCCATAACACTCTTACTAGCTTTACCACTTTATTCCTCAATACCTTCTCTCTTTCCTCTAGAATTTCTTTTGGACTCTCTACATATGACAAATCTGCCTGAAGCTCTATTGGCTCATATTCTATTACATGCCTGGAGTTTGGATTATATTTCTTTAGCATTGATACGTGAAAAACATTGTGAATGTGCTCCATGTGCGGAGGTAACGCTAACTCGTAAGCTACTTTGCCAACGCGCTTTAGAATCTCAAAAGGTCCGACATATCTTGGGCTCAGCTTTCCTTTCTTTCCAAATCTCGTTAGTCCTTTCCACGGTGATACTTTCAGTAATACCAAGCTTCCTTCTTCAAATTCCATGTCTTCCCTTGACTGGTCTGCATATTTCCTTTGATGGTCTTGTGCTGCTATCAGTCTTTTCTGGATTACTTCAACAACTTTCTTTGTCTGCTGTACTAATTCAGGTCCAAGTATTTTGCGTTCTCCTACTTCGTCCCAATATACTGGAGATCTACACTTGCATCCATAAAGGGCTTCATAGGGTGGTATCCCAATACTGGCGTGATAACTGTTGTTATAAGCAAACTCTACGAGAGGTAAATGCTCATCCCAACTTCCTTTGAAATCAATAGCACAAACACGCAATATGTCCTCTATTGTCTGGATCGTTCTTTCACTTTGGCCGTCCGTCTGGGGGTGATAAGCCGTACTCATATTCAATCTCGTTCCCAAACATTCTTGAAAACTTTTCCAAAATCTTGAATTAAATCTTGGGTCTCGATCAGATACGATAGACACAGGAACTCCATGACGAACTACAATTTCCTTCAGGTACATATGGACCAACTTGTCGAGTGAAAAACTTTCATTTATAGGCAGAAAATGAGCTGACTTTGTAAGTCTGTCCACTATAACCCAAATGGCATCATGATTAGCTCTTGTCCTTGGTAATCCAACTATGAAATCCATGGCAATATGTTCCCACTTCCACTCTGGAATCTCCAATGGCTGTAGTAATCCACTTGGTCTCTGATGTTCTGCTTTAACTCTCTGACATGTATAACATTTGCTAACCCATTCCGTAATTTCCCTTTTCATGTCTGCCACCAATAATTCTCTTTTAAATCTCTGTACATCTTGGTACTTCCTGGATGGATTGAATACCTTGAATTATGAGCTTCATGTAGAATTTCATTCTTTAGCTCCGTCACCGGTGGAATCCAAATTCTTGAAGAAAACCTCAGAATACCTTGATCATCCTTCTGCGTGCACAATTCCTCACCTACCAAACGATTTATATCTTGATCCATTACATTTTCCTAACATTTCTTTATCTTTTCTAACAATTCCGGCTGGAAAGTCATACTATACACTTTCGCTTCCTCAGGCTTGCAAACTCTAATCTCCAATTCCAGTTTCTGAAATTCCTTATATATCTCTTCAGGTATTGATAACACATTTAACTTTTCCTTCCGACTCAACGCGTCTGCTACAATGTTCGCTTTATCGGGGTGATAATTAATCGAGCAATCGTAATCCTTGATCAATTCTAACCATCTCCTTTGCCTCATATTAAGTTCTTTTTGGCTGAATATATATATTTCAAACTTTTGTGATCTGTGTAAATCTCGCAATTTTCTCCATACAGATAATATCTCCAAATTTTCAAAGCGAAAACTATGGCTGCTAGCTCCAAATCATGAGTAGGATATTTCTGTTCGTGTGGTTTCAATTGCCTTGACGCATACGCAATCACCTTATTGTGCTGCATTAGAACACATCCTAGTCCCTTGTGAGAAGCATCGCTATAAATTACGAAATTCCCTTGATCGTCTAGAAGTGACAAAACAGGTGTTGTGATTAATCGTTGCTTTAGTTTCTGAAAACTTTCTTCGCACTTGTCATTCCTTATAAACTTTTCATTCTTCCGTGTAAGCTTTGTCAATGGTGTTGTAATCCTTGAAATTTTTTGAACGAATCGACGATAATATCCGGCTAATCCCAAGAAACTTCTTACCTCGGTGGGTGTTCTCGGTCTTTCCCAATTTGTAATTGCCTCGATCTTTGCTGGGTCCACTTTGTTAGATATATTTGATAATGTCATGGCTAATATGTTTTATGTTTAGCTTTCAGATCTTACGTGAACAGGATAAATCAGTACTTAACTGTTGATCAGTACTTTTACTGGAAGTCAGGACTTAAGGATATCAGTACTTATATTATCAGGAGATAATCATCAGAAGATAGATATCAGAACTTAAGTGCTGAAGGACAATCAGATAAGGACAGTAGCTGATTAAAGGAAAGAAGATCGAGATAAACATAAGAAGAGATATGCATGAAGAAGGAATTCCGTGAAGAATGGAATACTTGGAAGAAAAGATATCTGATTGATATATTTTAGGAAGCAGAATTATATTCCATATCAATTAGTGATTATCTTGTAACTGTGTAGTATATAAACACAGGCATAGGGTTTACACTATAAGTGTTATCATTATCGAAGTTGTTATTCTATATAACCCTAGCAGCTCTCGTGATATTTGTTCATCACTGAGAGGTAACAGTTCCATACTGTAACAGAGTTTATTGTTTCAATAAAGTTTGTTTTTTGTTACTTAAGTTCTTAAAGTTCGATTTGAGTATACTATACACTGTATTCACCCCCTCTACAGTGTGTGTGTGACCTAACAATTGGTATCAGAGCCTATCTGTTAACTTACATACAGTTAAAGATCCAAACACAATCATGTCGAACACAGAAACTCCAACTAAGCCTACCACAACTGAGGAACCACCAAAGATACTAATTCAGAGTCGGTATGAGACCATCAGAGTCCCCATACTGAGACCATCTGAATATCCCATATGGAAGGTAAGGATGACCATGTTCCTGGAAGCAACAGATCCAGAATACCTGGATAGAATCAAGGAAGGTCCTCACAAACCAACCAAACTCGCTGTTGCAGTTGCAGGTGAAGCAGCAATGACCGTACCAAAGGAGAAGAGTGATTATACTGCTGAAGACATAGCATCAATTGCTAAGGATGCTAAGGTATGACACTTACTGCATAGTGCCATTGATAATGTAATGTCAAACAGGGTAATCAACTGCAAGACTGCTAAGGAGATATGGGATGCTCTGGAAACAAGATGTCAGGGAATTGACACAATTAAGAAGAACAGGAAGACAATACTCACTCAAGAGTATGAACACTTTGACTCAAAGACTAATGAGTCATTGAATGATTTATATGATAGATTTGTCAAACTTTTGAATGATTTGTCATTGGTTGATAAAGAGTATGATCTTGAAGATTCAAACCTTAAGTTCCTGTTAGCTCTTCCTGAATACTGGGATTTGAAGGCAACGACAATAAGAGACAACTACAATCTTGATGAAACAACTCTTGACGAAATCTATGGAATGCTAAGACTCATGAGCTGGAGATGGAACAAAGAAGCAAGAGGAAAGGAGGAAAGTCAAGGACATTCGCTCTTAAGGCTGAAGAAGAATTCCCCAAGGCAGCTTCCTCAAAGAAAGACAAGGGTAAAGCTCTTTTCATAAAGTCTGATACTGAGTCATCAAGTTCTGAGAGTGATGATGACTCAGATTCTGAAAGCTTGCCTGAGACCGATGCTGATGAGGAGATGATGAAGCTGTGTGCTCTTATGGTGAAAGGAATCACCAAGATTGCATACAGGAAGTTCAGGAAGGGAAAGAAGTTTTCCAGAAAAAGCATAAGTTTTGATAAGAAGAATTTCAGAAGATCTGAAGGCAGAGGAGGAAAGTCTGACAGAGGAGATTACACCAATGTTAAATGCTATAATTATGGTGAGAAAGGCCACATATCTCCTGACTGCAAGAAGGTAAAGGGTGATAGAGGCAAGGCTCTTGTCACAAAGCAGAAAAGCTGGACAGACACTTCAGACTCTGAAAGTGAGGAGAACTATGCATTGATGGCAAATGCTGATAAAGAAAGTGCTGAGAGCAGTTCTGAAGCTGCTGAAACAAAGGTACCTCAGACTACTTATGCTTTTCATACTGATGATATTAATGAGTTGAGAAGATATCTTAAAACCATGTTTGTTAGTTATAGAGATCAAACATTAACATGTGAAAGATTAACTTCTGAAAATCTTGTTTTTAAGAAAAGAAATGATTTCTTAGAAAAAGAGTTAGTTATATTCCATCAAACTCAGAAGGATAGAGATGATGCTTTTTATGTTAGGGATGAAGTGCTAAAAATGAATGAATCTCTAAAAACTGAGTTAGAAAAGGAAAGAGAGATAATCAGGACTTGGACTAACTCTGGCAGAACTACTCAAAATTTGCTAAGTAGTGAAAATTGGAAAGAGGGTTTAGGTTATGGAGAGAATAAGAATGACAAAGGAACTGAAGAAATTAAGCCTGTTGTTAAGCAAAAGCCAAAGTTAAAACCTGTTAAGTTTGTAACTGTAAAGTCTGATAATGAGAAATCAGAAGTTAAAGAGGAATTAAATTCTGACAAACTAAAACAGGAAAAGACAGCTGAAGTAAACATAGGCTTAATGACAAAGAAGCAGCTTAAGCATAAGCTGAAAGATGTCAAGAATGCAAACAAGGTAAAATCACCTAGGAAAAATAGGAATGGAAAGGAAGGTGTGAATAAAAGCAATGATTATAAACCTGTTCCTGATGCTCCTAGGAAAACATGTCATAACTGTGGAAGTTCTAACCATCTGGCTTCTTTTTGCAGGAAAAATAAGAATATTAACTCCTTACCTTCAAAATCAGGAGTTAAGAGTCAGTCAGTTAGATACAAACCACAAAATCCTTGTTTTCATTGTGGTAGTTTATGGCATTCCATTTATACTTGTAAGGAATATCATAGTTTGTACTATGATTATTATCAAATAAAACCTTCTTTGAAGAAAGTTTCCATTGTTCCTTCTAGTGTAAATTCTGATTCAAAGTCTGATAATGTAAATTCTGATAAGAAAAATGTTAACATAAACTCTGATGCTAAATCCGCTGCAAATGTTAACAAACTTAATAAGGCCAAAGGATCCAAGCAAGTCTGGGTCCTTAAAACTAATAATTAGTGGTCTTTTTGATTGCAGGGCAACAGGAAAAATATTCTAGTTCTGGACAGTGGATGTTCAGGTCATATGACTGGAAATAAGGCCCTGCTATCAGACTTTGTGGAGAAAGCTGGCCCAAGTGTTTCTTATGGAGATGGCAACATTGGAAAAACATTGGGATATAGCAATATCAATCTTGGGAATGTCATCATTAAAGAAGTAGCTCTGGTCTCAGGACTTAAACACAACCTACTGAGTATAAGTCAAATCTGTGACAGAGGTTATCATGTTAATTTCTTTGAAGAACACTGTGAAGTTGTGAGTAAATCTAAAGGTAAAGTTGTTCTGAAAGGATACAGACGTGGTAACATTTATGAAGCTAAGCTTTCAACAAGTACTGATGGCTCTGCAATCTGTCTGTTAAGTAGAGCATCAATTGAAGAAAGCTGAAATTGGCATAAGAAACTCTCACATTTAAATTTCAACAATATAAATGAACTGGTCAAGAAAGATCTTGTGAGAGGATTGCCAAACACAGTATTTGCTCCTGATGGTCTTTGTGATTCATGTCAGAAAGCCAAACAAAGAAAATCTTCATTCAAGAGCAAGACTGAATCATCAATTCTTGAGCCTTATCATCTTATACATGTTGATCTATTTGGTCCAGTAAATGTCATGTCTATTGCAAAGAAGAAGTATGCGTTGGTCATAGTGGATGAGTTCACCAGATACACATGGGTGTATTTCTTGCACACAAAAAGTGAAACTGCATCTATCTTGATTGACCATGTCAAACAGCTGGATAAAATGGTCACAGATTCTGTGAAAATTTTAAGGAGTGATAATGGCACTGAGTTCAAGAATTTGATAATGGAAGAGTTCTGCAAAAGCCATGGAATAAAGCAGGAATTTTCTGCTCCTGGAACTCCACAGCAAAATGGAGCTGTTGAAAGGAAGAATAGAACTCTCGTTGATGCTACACGTACAATGCTTGAAGAAGCAAAGCTTCCAACCTATTTCTGGGCTGAAGCTGTGCAGACTGCTTGTTTTACTCAAAATGCAACACTCATTAACAAGCATGGAAAAACACCATATGAGATGGTGAAGAAAAGGAAGCCAAATCTGAAATATTTTCATGTATTTGGATGCAAGTGTTTTGTTCTCAAGACTCATCCTGAACAGCTATCAAAGTTTGATCTAAAAGCTGATGAAGGAATCTTTGTTGGATATCCACTTTCCACAAAAGCCTTCGGAGTCTATAATTTGAGAACAAAAGTGGTCATGGAATCTATCAATGTCTCTTTTGATGACAAGAAGATCACAGGTCTTAAAGATTTCGTTGACCATGATCAGCTGAGATTTGAAAATGAAGACTCATATTCTGATACTGAAAATCCTGACAGTCTAAGTCCTGATACTGCAAACTCTGATGGATTAAACTCTGATGTTATTGAAACTGTGGTGACTACGTTAAATGAAGATGCCCCTATGCAAGGGGAGCATACTCAAAATCCTACCACATCTCAAGAAACATCCGAACATGCATCTGGCTCTTCAAGTTCTGATTCGTCAAGTTCTGATAAGCCAAGTTCTGATAGTACTGAAAATCTAAATACTGAAGAATCCAACTCAGAAAGCATAGTTTCAGGGGGAGCATCAGAAAATGGAGATAGCATGGATCATGGGGGAGCATCCAGTTCTAGAGAAAACATTCCATCTGCAAGGAAGTGGACAAAATCACATACACCTGATTTGATAATTAGAAATCCTGATGTAGGTGTCAGAACTAGAACAGGTACTTCAAATGAGTGTCTTTACAATTCTTTTCTCTCTCAGACTGAGCCAAAGAAAGTGGAAGAAGCTCTTCGAGATGCTGATTGGGTGCAAGCAATGCAGGAAGAGTTGAATGAACTTGAAAGAAACAAAGTCTGGACCCTAGTACCAAGACCAAAGAATAGATCTGTTGTTGGTACAAAGTGGGTATTCAGAAACAAAACTGACAGTGATGGCATAATTATAAGGAATAAGGCAAGGCTGGTTGCAAAAAGATATTCTCAACAGGAGGGAATTGATTATGATAAAACATTTGCACCAGTTTCTAGGTTAGAAGCCATAAGGATATTTTTGGCTTATGCTGCTCACAAAAAGCTAACTGTCTTTTAAATGGATATGAAAAGTGCTTTTCCCAATGGAGAATTGGAGGAAGAGGTATATGTTGAACAACCTCCAGGTTTTGTAGATACTAAACATCCAGATTATGTCTACAGACTTGACAAAGCACTTTATGGACTTAAGCAAGCTCCTAGAGCATGGTATGAGACTTTAGCTCAGTTTCTTCTGGAAAGTGGATTCAACAGAGGGACAATAGACAAAACACTGTTCTACCTCAACCATGGAAATGACTTACTTCTGGTCCAGATTTATGTTGATGATATCATTTTTGGATCTACAAATGACAAACTTTGCAAGAAGTTTGCCAAACTTATGCAGTCAAGATATCAGATGAGTATGATGGGGGAACTTAGCTACTTTCTGGGCCTTCAAGTCAAGCAGAATGAAGAAGGCACTTTTATTTGTCAAACCAAGTACACCAGAAACTTGCTAAAGAAATTTGGAATGCAAGATTGTTCAAGTGCATCCACTCCAATGGCCACTGCAACAAAACTGGATAAGGATACCGGTAAATCAGTAGATATTACTGACTACAGAGGTATGATTGGCTCTCTACTCTATCTAACTGCTAGTAGACCTGATATCATGTATGCTACCTGTCTTTGTGCAAGATTTCAAGCAGATCCAAGAGAACCTCACTTAACAGCTGTAAAAAGAATCTTTAAGTATCTTAAAGGAACAGCTGCTCTGGGATTATGGTATCCTAGAGAATCAGATTTTAAACTAATAGGTTACTCAGATGCAGATTTTGCAGGTTGCAAAATTGACAGGAAAAGCACAAGTGGAAGCTGCCAATTTCTTGGAGGCAGATTGGTTTCTTGGTACAGCAAGAAACAAAAGTCAATTTCCACATCAACTGCAGAAGCAGAGTATATTGCTGCAGGAAGCTGTTGTGCACAGATTCTTTGGATGAAGAATCAGTTACTGGATTATGGGTTAACATATTTCAAAATCCCTATTTACTGTGATAATCAAAGTGCTATTGCTATGACAGGTAATCCAGTTCAACACTCAATGATAAAGCACATCAGCATCAGGTACCACTTCATCAGGGAACATGTGGATGAAGGTACAGTGGAATTGCATTTTGTTCCCACAGATCAACAGTTGGCAGATATCTTCACAAAACCATTATGTGAAGCTACTTTTACAAGATTGGTAAATGAACTTGGAATGGTTTCAGGTTCCTTCTCTAAATCTGCTTAGACTTGTTCTGTGTTATCAGACTTTATGCTCAGTATTTACAGAATTCATCTCATTGTGTATTCTGTGCTTAATTGATAAATGTCTTTAAGTACTGACTGTTGTCTGTTATATATTTCTAAACTCTGATAAGTGATATGTCTGTTCTAGTACCTATTCAATCCTATGAGGATAACTGTGCTAGATACTGACCTAGTAGTCTTCAATAAACAAATGATTCCATGGAAGAAGTAATTATTTCAGTGGAAATCTTATGACTCTAGCAAATTCTGATAACTGAGCTTAGTTAAGTTCACTTTGTATATCTTATTACTAAGTCACAAATTAGAATAATGCTACTCATCTGTTAAGTTCTGATACTAGTAAAACTGCTGAATGTACTAAGTGCTGATAGACCTCTCTTATCAAAAGCAAAAGCAAAAAGATCCAAGATTAAAATCAGGTACTCCTTTGAGATCTAGAGTAAAAATGTGGAAGGGACGACCCAAGTGCATTGCTGGTATTAAGTAAATATGCATCAGAAAAGCAAAATATTTTCTTGGTGACTTTTCACACTCTATGATTACTGGAGAAATACTCTAAAAATAGCATAAATTCTGATAAACAGTCGTGACTCACTTACACTGAGAAGCCACTGTAAAATAGAATTTCAAAAGATGCATAAAATTAGCACAAAATAGTTGAGGTGGACTCATAAACTCATTCTTCAGTCGGTTTCAGGACAATGACAGATCTTTAGCAAAATTTTAGTTATGCCTTATTTCTAAGATGTACTGCAGTGAATCAGACTTTACTCTTTGTCTGTTTTTAGCTTAATGCACACACTAATCACTCCATCTGAATGATGAAAATTTCTGTGGTGGTCTATGTTATTTTAGATAAAATAGTCAATGTGTCATTATTGCACAAATTCTGAGGACAAGTTCTAAGTTACACGTTCTGATGATTAAGTATTGACGTCCATAACTCAGAACTTGTATGAATATTTACTAAGATAGGCATTCCTTTTTCGAGTTAAGAAATTATGTTCTGATGACTGTTAAGTTCTAGTATAGGTCTAAGTTCTGATTTCTCAGTCTAATCCTTTACTTGGCTTATCTTTGAATAAAATTTGATAACAGTCTCAGTTTGTACTCGAATATGTTGAAGTGGAAGATTAATAGTCACTGTGATTAGGATTAATGGTATTTGTACTTGAACAGACCACTGTTTCTTGTGTTTTGTGCGGTCTAGACCATGCTTCCTCTTTCCAATGACTGTTATTCTTTTTCAAAGTCTAGGGAGACGAGGTAGAATTAATTCTACCTGTCAGCATTAAATATCTTTGCGTCTCTTGGCATTCTCTTGCCTATATAAGCAACCACTTCACATTAGTCTTTCCATCACATTCTTCTCACACACTTATCCTCCTTCTTCTATCAAAAACACAATGGTTCGATACAACATGTTTTTGAACAACCAAACCTTCACAATGGAGCTAAGTTGTGCCGATTGGCAGCAGGAGTGGCATGTAACAGCCATTCCTGAGGAGATCTGGGATTCTGTCCCACAGGAGGTGCTAACTCACCTCCTATTCTTCTATATGGACTACCATCGCCATCTGGAGCGATTGGAGGAGGAAAGGCGGGAAGCTATCCGTCAGCAAGAGCGAATCATACGACTCGCCATCTTGTTCGTCGAAGATAGGAAGAGGAAGATGACTTAATCTCGTCTTCTTCCTGTTCTTCTTCATCCTCAGCTTTGTCAGGCTTCTTAGCTAGGACTAAAGCTGTTGACGTTAGGATTAGAAGCTTAGGGAAAATCTTGTATAAGTATTGATGTAATTTCTATTTCATAAATGTATTGACTTGATATATTAATGAAAACTGTTTTTACTTCAAGATTGTGTCTCTGAGTTATTTTATCTTGTGTTGATAAATCCTGATTGATATTCTGATGACCATTTAAATTGTGCCTTTAGTTAAGTTCTGATTCTCTGTCAGCACTTATTCATCGAAATTATCTCGATCATTTTTAACATGATTTATTTTCAGAATATTAATGTTGCAGTGACAAATAATTCAATCAGTGATAACGGGTTAAAATTTGAATTGTTTCCCTTGATAAATGGAACAGTTTTTCCTTAAAACTCGGCAAATGGGTAAGTAATGATTACTGTTTTCTCGAGCCCAGTAACTATCTGTTATTACTGCATGTCTGACAGGTGTCCAACGGTAATATTTTTTTTGTATAAGTACAGCAGAGAGAAGATTTCTTTAATCTTTTTAATTTCTTCATCTTTTATCTCTCTTCTTACTTTTACTCTCCTTCACTTTACTATTTCCGTTGTTTTCATACAGATATTATATCAAACACCTATCAGGCATACTTAATTCTCAATTTTTTTTCACATGGCACCAAAGGATTTAATCATTGATGGAGCAAAGTTTGTTCCAAACAACTATGCTGCAATTCTTGATCATGCTGAAGCTCCATCTGAATTGCACTTTGTGCAAGATCTTCTTGCACATAGTGAGGTTGGGTACGCCTTAACTCAGCCTGAATTATTTTCAAGTCAACAAGTTCTGAGGTTCTGGAGGACTGGCGTTTTTGATGACGGTGGTAACCGTGGAACTCCCAGTATTATCTTCCAAGTGGGTGATTCATCTTTTGTAGTCACTCCTGGTACAGTACGCAGGGCTTTACATCTTCCCGAGGATTATACTTTCTCAGTTCCAGAGGACTCAGCCCTTCGGGAGTTAATGGCTGAATTGGGATATGAAAAGAGTCTGACGAAACTTGGATAGTTGAAACGGGCTAATATCAGAAGAGAATGGAGTTTCTTCTTTGATTGCATCACCAAAGCTTTTGGGAACAAATGTTCAAATTTTGATGCTATCCCAATTCTGAGTCAGCACATAGGGTATGCTATTATCCATCAAACTCATTTTGATTTTGCAACTGGAATAATTGGTTTTATTGGGGATAGGATGACAGAGGATAGAGATGTTGTTTATTTTGCTAGATTCTGTCAACTTATTTACACTTACTGTACTGATGAACCCCAATTAGTCAGCACTCAAACCCCACCTTTTAAGGTTGCAAAAAGATACTTTAACGACCTGATAAATGCTGACACAAAGAAATCAATGGTGAGACAATTAGAGATCCCTTAGTCTGTGAAACAGATTCTGGTAAATGCTGATCCTGCTACTTACAAATCTGTTTACTCAAATGTTCAACCAACTCACCATAACCAAAATCCATCAACCTCAGTACCTACCTCTCATTCTACTCAACCTACCCTCAGAACTTATCTCAAATCCTATCTCTCCACTTCACAGACTGCTCAACCTTCTTCTTCAGTACCTACTGTGAAGCCTACATCCTCTAAGCCAAAGAGAACAAAGACTGTTCCTCAAACACCTCAAAAGAGGAGGAGATTTACTTTGAGAGATGAATCAGATTCTGAGGAACAGATTCCTTCTTCAGAACCTGTGGTGGTTGAAGCTGAGAAAGCAACTTCTCAGAAGGATTCTGACATTGGGGGTTCTAGGCTTCTCAAGAGGCTTAGACGTATGATAGTTCCTGAAACTCCCAAGGAATCCAAATCAACAAGGAAGTACAAGAAACAGAGGGCACAAAGGCCAGTTTCAGATGATGAGGAGGAAGCAGCTAAGGAAGGGGATCAGGAATCTCTGATCTCACAAGGCAAGGAATTTGCTCCAGTCACTTCTACTCCATCTCAGGAAGCTGTATCTGACAAGGCTAATTCACCTTCTTGTGCCTGAAATACTTTTCTTAGACGCTCCAACAGCAAATAATACCTCTACAACACCTGTTATTGATGCTGTTCAAACTCCAGAGTTATCAACAACACCTTCTCTGCATCAAGATGCTGATGATCAGATTTTAGGTGAGCATCAGGATATGGCTGTTGATCAGAACTTAGTATCAGATCAGCAATTAGAGGATGCTGAAGCCTCCATTGCTACTCACACTGTTATCTTATCAGAAGATACTGATTCTTTAAGTTCTGATGCTGCAAATGTTGGAGATACTGGTGAGGCTGCTACAACTGTAGATGCTGATGAAGCAGGTCCTTCAGGACATACTCCTCCACTGACTCTTCCTAAGTCTGAACTGGTAAAGGAGTTTGTTATCAGGGATGCACCAGTACCTTGGAGTGAAACTCCTGCAGGTCAGGAGTGGACTAAGGAATGGAACTCAGTTTCATGTGTTCCAAATGCTTTACATCTTGCTGAGCACTTGACTAAAGCTGATGAAATGTTAAATTCTGATGATTTTAAAACCCAGCTTAGAGTCACTGCATTGAGTACTAAACATCTACAAGGTCTTCATTCCAACACTCATGCAGAGCTACACAAGATTCAGGAGAACTTTATCAAACAGGAACAAGTTTGGAAAATTGATAAGAAAAAGTTCTTCCAACCTACCATTGATAGGGTTGCTTATATTGAGAAAACTCAAGAGAAGCAACAAGCTCAGATTGATCAAATTCTGACAAATCAAGCTTCTCAGCAATCGCAACTTACTGAAATCCAGACCTCAGTGGAACTACTTATCTCTCTTTTATTACCTGCTGATGCCAAAAAGGGGGAGAAGGTAATTAAATCCAAATGCAAAACCAACAAGACACTGCAAGGAAAGGATGATGGAAAAGATGACCAAGGAACCTCTGGAATGGGTAGTGGTCATATTCAAGGTAGAAGGTGTATATCAAGACAAGCTAGTCACAGAACAAGTTCTGATACTGGGAAAAGAATAAGTTCTGCTGCTGGTAAAAGGATAAGTTCTGATGAACTTCTAGATCTTGATGAGGAAATGTCAAGACAGTTATTTCTTCAAGAAAATCCAGGGATGGACTTGGAAAGTTTAAAGGAAGAAGAAGCCAGACTTAAATCAGAGAAAGTCACATCTAAATCTGAAGCTTCTGGTAAAAAGTTACTTCCAAAACCTAAAGGCATTGTGATCAAAGAAAGGATACATACTGAAGCAACTTTGGCTAGATCACAACCACAGATAGATCCAAGATCCAAGGGTAAAGAAAAGGTTGGTGAACCTATCAAGCCTTATGTACCTCCTGAGGAAGAAGAAATTACTGATGGAAAAGATGATCTTGCTCTGACTACAAGAAAAGTTCTTAAAACAACCTCTGACATGGCTCAAGTTGTTCAGAGTCAAGAAATTGTAAGTTCTGATATTCAGAAGAAGTAAGTAACCTCTGACAGTGCTCAAGTTAACTTGATATCAGAAAATAGATCTAAAACACTCCTACCAGGATTCACTAAAGCAAAACAGACTCAATCTTTGAAGACTACTGCAAGTGGTTTTGAAGCAAGAGTAGTTACTGGAAAGGAAGCTAGAGATAAAACTGGATTGGGAAGTGCTGATGAAAGAAGAGTACACAACACTACCAATGATCCAACTTCCTTGAGTGAACCAGATATTGGAGCAACTCCTGAGAGATTGAATCAACTGCAATCTGTACATATGGTTTACCATACCTACTTGAAAGAATACATCATGTTGTATTTCATGACAGATGGTAGGGTTTATCATATAAGACAAAATGCCATTCCTTTGAAGTATTTTGAAGAATTGGAGCATGTACTTTTCTTACTTCAAGTGGATGACAGAATAACAGAGACTGATGCAAACTACTTAAAAGAACAGATTCAGAGATAGAAAAGGCTTTATTCTGTTAAGTCTGACAGCATATATGTTCCAAAGTACAGAGATCACAATGGTGATATTGTTGATATGAAGCCTAATACTGCACAGATCAGAACGTATCTTGGTATTAAGGGACTTGAATTCAATCTTGAATCTGACAAAGCTTATGTCATAAGACTAGATCAGGAGTTAAGAAAAGCAAAGATTAATGATCTCAGAGCTGCAATCTTTCAAACTGGTGAAGATACTGCAGAGCTTAAAGGTGTTAAAAAGGAGAATGATTGATGAACTAAGATATGCTGAGAAATGTTTGTTGAAGAACTATCTCAGAACAACTCCTGACATCAGAGAGATCAAAAAATGAAGAAGCCAAGTCGAAGATCTATAACTGCTTAAATTATGATATTTATACAGATTGAAGTTGTTATCAGAAGTTGAAATTGGTAAAAACTTTAAGGACTGTAAGTTGTAGTTATCTAGTCTATTTCTCATGCATTTGTACTTAATGTTTTTGACATCATCAAATATCTGTTAAACTTGTATATTTTGTTAATTTACAAGTTGGGGGAGATTGTTAGATATATTTGATAATGTCATGGCTAATATATTTTATGTTTAGCTTTCAGATCTTACGTGAACAGGATAAATCAGTACTTAACTGTTGATCAGTACCTATACTGGAAGTCAGGACTTAAGGATATCAGTACTTATATTATCAGGAGATAATCATCAGAAGATAGATATCAGAACTTAAGTGCTGAAGGACAATCAGATAAGGACAGTAGTTGATTAAAGGAAAGAAGATCGAGATAAACATAAGAAGAGATATGCATGAAGAAGGAATTCCGTGAAGAATGGAATACTTGGAAGAAAAGATATCTGATTGATATATTTTAGGAAGCAGAATTATATTCCATATCAATTAGCGATTATCTTGTAACTGTGTAGTATATAAACACAGGCATAGGGTTTACACTATAAGTGTTATCATTATCGAAGTTATTATTCTATATAACCCTAGCAGCTCTCGTGATATTTGTTCATCACTCAGAGGTAACAGTTCCATACTGTAACAGAGTTTATTGTTTCAATAAAGTTTGTTTTCTGTTACTTAAGTTCTTAAAGTTCGATTTGAGTGTACTATACACTGTATTCACCCCCTCTACAGTGTGTGTGTGACCTAACACACTTTGATCCCTTCGTTACTAACTATGTGTCCTAAGAACTGAACCTCCTGTAACCAAAACTCACACTTCGAGAATTTAGCATATAATTTCTTTTTCCTTAAAATCTCCAAAGCTGTTCTCAAATGTTCTGCATGATCCTCTTCCGTTTTTGAATAAATTAAAATATCGTCTATAAACACAATAACGAACTTGTCCAAATACTCCTTGAAAATTCTATTCATCAGATCCATAAATGTTGTCGGGGCATTGGTCAATCCAAAAGACATTACTAAAAACTCGTAATGCCCATACCTTGTTCTGAAATCTGTCTTTGGTATATCTTCTGGCTTGATCTTCAGTTGATGATATATCGATCTCAAATAATTCTTGGAGAAATACTTGGCTCCCTTTAGTTGGTCAAACAGATCATCAATTCTAGGTAAGGGATACTTGTTCTTGATTGTAAGCTTGTTGAGCTCCCTATAGTCGATACACAGTCTCATGCTTCCATCTTTCTTCTTGACAAATAATACTGGGGCTCCCCACGGGGATACACTGGGTCTGATTACTCCTTTTTCTAACAGCTCTTGCAATTGCTTCGCTAGCTCTTTCATCTCAACATGCGCCATCCTATACGGGGGCTTGGATACTGGTTCTGTTCCAGGTGCTAAGTCGATTGCAAACTCAATTTCTCTATCTGGAGGAAGTCCTGGTAACTCGTCGAGAAACACGTCTGGAAATTCATTCACTACTGGAATATCTTCAAGTTTTGCTGGCTCCTGACTTTTGTCAATCACATATGCTACGAAATGCTCGCATCCTTGCCGTAATAACTTCTTGGCTTGAATCATTGTTAAGAACTTCCTTACTTGCTTTTGGCCCTTGAATGTTACTAATTTTTCGTCTGGCGTTTTCACCATTACCTTCTTATTTCGACAATCTATCTGGGCATCGTGCTTAGATAACCAATCCATTCCTAAGATAACGTCAAATTCTCCTAACTTAAATGGTATCAAATCTACACAAAATTTACTACCGAAAATCTTAATCTCACAACTCCCACAAACTTGATTAACAGATAATCATTCTTGATTTGCCAATTCCACAGTCATTATTTCATTTAAATACTCAACTGGACAATTTAACTTACTAACAGAATCTTGTGAAACAAACGATCGAGTTGCTCCCGAGTCTATTAACACTTTGGCACATAAAGAATTCACATTAAGCGTACCTGCCACGATATCCGTATCCTGGATAGCATCCTTCACAGACATGTCAAAAACTCTAGCCCTTGGAGTCTCATTTACTGCTGGGTAGATCCCATAATCCTCAATGCATTACTGACCGGGGCTGGTGTCTTGCAATCCCTGGCTATATGTCCTGGTTTCCCAAATTTAAAACACGTAAATCCAATGGCTGGAACCTTCACTGCTGGATTCTGGATAGGCTGATCCTTATTTGCTGGCTCTCTTGCTGGCTGATTTCGGCACTCCCTTGAATAGTGCCCTTTCTGATTGCACTTGAAACAAACTACATTCAACTTATTACAAACTCCCCCATGCTTCTTCCCACATACTTGACAATCTGGAAAAGTTAATCTCAACTGATTTGGCTGATTCGCATTAACTGGACGGTTGCCCTGGCTTCCGTCGCTTGCATTTTGTCTCCTGAGGTTAAAATTCCTCCCTGGCTGAAACTTGCCCTTCTTAAAATTTGGAAACTTCCCTGGTTGTGACTGACCTTCATTCCCTTCAAATTTCCTTTTCTTTCTTTCCTTTTCCTTCTGTGACATCTCACTCTCTGTCTCTGCGATCATAGCCTTCTATACCACTCCTGCATAGGTATCCAATTCAAAAATGGCTACCTTCCCTCTGATCCATGGTTTCAAACCTTGCTGGAATCTTTTAGCCTTCTTCCTGTCAGTATCCACATACGACGACACATACCTTGACATTTCCTCAAACTTACTCTCATAATCTGCCACCGACATATTCCCTTGATTTAATTCTAAAAACTTCAGCTCCATCTGATCTTGGACAAACTGGGGAAAATACTTTTCCAAAAACAATTCCTTAAACCTCTCCCAAGTAATAACATCTGTACCTTCCAATATCTTCACCATCTCCCACCAATAGGTGGCCTCATTCTTCAAATAGTAACTTGTAAACTCAACCTTCTGTTCTTCCTTTACTTTCACTAAGGCAAATGCCTTCTCTATTTCCTTTAACCAAACATTTGCTTCAATCGGCTCTAGGGATCCCTTGAATTCTGGTGGGTTTATTGCCTGAAAAGTTTTGAAAGTTACCTGGGGATTGGTCTGTCTTTGTTGTTGTTGTGCCAGGTGAACTGTTTGTTGGGCCAAAATTTGAAGAATCTAGGCTATTGCTGGGTCTATGGGTCCTGGGTTCACATTCGGATTTGTATCATCTTGGTTGTTATTGTTCTTGGTTTCTTCATTCTGGGTGTTGGTGCAGGTATTTCTTCTGGGAGGCATTTTTCTGTAAAGAAGCAAACAACTTATTTAGCTTTTAAATCAAATTCTTTGCATAAAAGAAAAGTTTTGTAAAACATAAATATTTCTTTTTGAAAATAGTTATAACTAAGTAAATTGCATGCTTCTTTACAGAATATATACAGTTATGAAAAATAGGGTACATGGTATCACAGGGGTATAACTGGTGCAATAAATAAGATAAAGTAAAATAGGTGCAGTAAAATGAATGACAATACTGGAAAGGAAAAGGTGCTGATATATATATTGATCAAAAGTTTTAGGTAGTACAAGCGTAAAGACGCTTCAAAAGTAAAAGCAAAAGGGTACAACAACCTACTCACTCGTCAGCATAGCTAGTCTATAAATACAACTCAAAAGTCTACTGATACACACTACACACTACTGTACATACTACACAACCAAAATAACACTGATTAGTATCTCTATCTCTGGATCTCTGACTCAGCTCCAGGGAAACTCTGGTCCTGCCAGCCTCTCAAACTCCTCCATCATCTCAGTAGCCCAGCCCATCAGTGCATCAGGGCCTCTGCCAGGTAGTGTAGCTCCATGTAGCCTAGCCTCAAGAACCCTCCGTGTCACATAAATCTCCTCTCGAAGCTCCCTCACACCACGATCAACATCAGTAGTCCTAATGATATGCTGTAGCTCTCTGATCTGGGCCAACAAGGAATCACGCTCCAATAGAAGAGCCTCATACCGGTAGTAAGGAACTTGGGGCAATATAGACTGGAATGGGGCACTCGCAACTGAATGCCCAATGGAATCTGAATCAGCTGGTGGGGGTCCTCTAATAGGTGGCCTCATGCCTGGGGGTGGAATGGCCTGCAGTGGTACGGGCTGCAATACAGGTGGAGGTAGAATAGCCAACACTGGTGGAACAACAGGACGTGGGTCTGAAGATGGTCCTCCAACTGAAGGCTCTGAGTGATCAACTGATACGGGGATGAAAGAGTCGGCCATCGCTGCTATCTGAAATCATATCACAATATAAGAATCTCGAACCACGACGCGAATTACACTAATACCTGTTATACCAAAGCACTCAACCTCTCGACGTTCTATCTTTCTATTCCTTACTTCTAATCCTAACCCTCTACCCATTCCCATCAACCTAGGCTTGTGTCAGTGACTTATAACCTGTATCTCTGATACCTGGTTGGATTAAACCTGGTTGTGTTGTAGAGGTATTATTTGCTGTTGGAGCGTCTAAGAAAAGTATTTCAGGCACAACCAGGTTCTGAATATAAACCTTGATTTCTGCAGGTGTATGGATTACAGAATCTGGTAGAGCTCTTCAAAACCTTCAGATTGGTTACTCGAGCTTTCCAAACTGAATTCAATAACACCTCCAAAAGCTTGTTTGATTCTCGAAAGTATATGAATATAACGTTTTTCTCTGGAAAATTATATAATTATCTGTCTGCAAATGATTTTGATACGAAATAAAATACGGTAAAAAGGCTATTTATAATTACGGAAAATTAGTATCCCGTTGGATCATTCCGGATATAAAACGGTACGTTTATTAATAAAAACTGATCCAAACAGTATCGGTTTTCGGGATAATTATCCAAATCAGTACAATTTGTACTGCGGTCTTGGTCTCAGCGCATGGTTACACGTACTACGAGGTGATAATTGGGATAGTTTAATAAAAAGCTCCCGTTTATCGAAAATATGAGTTTTATTGATTTACCGAACGAATATTGTATCGAAAATGTTGTGCCGGGATTTGCGCAGGACAAACCGTACACCGGATCGAAAAAGTCGAAACATGGAATATGCTCAGAATATTACAATTAGGTTAGGAAGGAGTTCTCGGAAGAGTTTCGGGTTCCAAAAACGTAACAACGGATGACGTCGGTTGGTTCCCGTTTTTATAAAATAGATTTTAAATACTCGGAAAAAGATTTTATAAATTTCATATGATCCTTATAAATCCATAAATCAACATAAAAATAATTAGGAAGATATGACAATTATCTATATTTTATTTTGGACATATTAAAATCAAAATACTCAATTAATAATATTTTAAACATCCAAACACATTTAACACTTTACAAATAATTCACAGAATAGATACGAAACACATATAATAATTATTTATTAGCAAAAATAATTACACGATATATCCTGGATATTACATATTGTATTGGTAGCTGAACAAGAGAGAGTGAAAGAGATGAAGGTTGAAACTGTGGAATCTACACCAAACTCAAGGGTTTGTGAAGACAAAGGAAAAGGGCTAATGGCTGAACATGAAGATCATCTTAGTCAGGATGAAATGGAGGACATAGATGAACATCTAGCTTTCCAATCAAGAAGATTTTCCAAGCTCAAATTCAAAAAGATATTTGGAGCAACCAAGCTAAATAGAAACATGGTAGATAAATCTAAATTCAAGTATTTCAAATGTGACTTTAGTGGTCATTTTGCAAATGAATGCAGAAAGCCTGATTCTGAGAAAAGAAAGTTTGAGCATATGGATTATATAAGAAATATTTTTATTTGCTCAAATAAAAGGAAAGAGTTTTCCTTACTCAATAAAATGACTGGGCAGCTGATGGGGTAGATGAAGATGAAGAAATAAGCTATGGCAATCTAGCTCTAATGGCCAAATCAGATGAAGCAGAGGTTAGTTTCTCAAGCAATCATGGAAACAGAAAGAGTCTGTAGTTTTTAGATAGTGGATGCTCAAGGCACATGAATGGGGACTCTACCCTGCTCACTAAGTTCAAGGAGAGAGTTGACCCAAGTATTACTTTTAGAGATGACATTAAAGGGTATATTGTGGGATATGACTTGATTTCTAAGGAGAATGTCATCATTGAAGAAGTTGCTCTGGTGGATGGACTTAAACACAACCTTTTGAGTGTCAGCCAACTATGTGAAGAAGTGTAACCTTCAATTCAGAAGTCTGTGTTGTTACAAACAAATAGAACAACAAATGGTTCTCACAAGAGTGAGAAAAGGAAATGTGTATCTAGCTGACTTCAACTTATCCAATGCAGATTCTATTACTTATTTTTCAGCAAAGCAAGCCAAGATGAAAGTTGGCTATGGCACAAGAAGTTGTCTCATTTGAACTTCAAGACTATGAATGAATTAGTCAGGAAAGACCTAGTAAGAGGCATTCCTCAAGTTGAGTTCTCAAAAGATGATTGTGTTATGCATGTCAAAAGGGAAAATAAATTAAGGCATCACTAAAAGGAAGCTTGAATCTACAATTAAAGAATCAATACAACTATTACACATGGACTTATTTGGACCAGTCAATGTTTTGTCAATCTCAAAGAAAAGATATTGCCTAGTGATTGTGGATGATTTCTTAAAGTTCACTTGAACATATTTCCTCAATTATAAAGATGAAGCTAGTGAAATCATTATCAATCATATAAGGCAAGTCAACAATCATCCTGATCTCAAAGTTAAAAGAATCAGGAGTGACAATAGAACTGAGCTCAAGAATTCTGCAATGAGGTTGTTTTATGAATAAAATGGGATCATGCATGATTTTTTAGCAGCAAGGACTACACAACAAAATAGAGTGGTGAAAAGAAAGAATAGATCTCTTATTAAAGCTATAAGGATAATGCTAGAAGAATCAAAGTTACCAACTTATTTTTGGGCAGAAGGTGTAAATACGGCATGCTACACTCAGAATATTTCTTTGGTCAATCAAGCAAAATGCATGACTCCTTATCAATTGTTCAAGAACAGGAAACCAACAATTAACTTTATTCATGTCTTTGGATGCAAATGCTACATTCTAAGGAATCAAACTGAGCAACATCGAAAGTTTGATGCCAAAGATGATGAAGGTATATTTGTTGGATATGCTGTGGGAAAAGCACACAGGGTCTACAATCTTGTAACCGGCATTATTATGGAATATGTACATGTTGTGTTTGATGATAAGAAGATTGAAAAACTGCAAGATGAAGGTTTCTATGAAAGCCTCAAATTTGAAAATGTTGAGATGAGTTGTGATGAAAGTGATCAAGAAATAATTTTAAAGAAAATACAGAAAAATCAGTAATAAATAAAGCACAAGGTGCATCATCCGTTGATAGATAAAGTGCATCATCCGTCAAAAAGCAAAATTCAACATCTATTGAGCCATCGATAGAAGTTGAAAGTCATTTTAGATCACGCACAGAAAGGACCCCAACCTCAAGTCAAAGATCCACAAACTCAGGGGGAGTTTCTTCTAATCAAAACTCAGTCACACATCAAGATAAACCAATTTGAAAGGAATGGAGTATGGAAGCTGGTACCCAAACCAAAAGACAAGAATCCTATTGACACCAAATGGGTATTCAGAAACAAGATGGATGAAAATAGCATAATCATAAGGAACAAAGCCAGATAGGTTGCTAAAGGCTATTGTCACAGGAAAAGATAAATTTTAATGAAACTTTTGCTCCTATTACAAGACTTGAAGCTATCAGAATTTTTCTAGCCTATGCAGCACATGCCAATTTTAAAGTCTATCAAATGGATGTAAATAGTACCTTTCTAAATGGAGATTTGGAGGAGGAAGTCTATGTCAATCAGCCTCCTGATTTTGAAGATCCCAATTTTCCAGAATCTCTCTACTATCTTTTAAAAACACTCTATGGTTTGAAGTAAGCACCTAGAGCCTAGTATGACACTCTGTTAAAATTTCTTCTAGACTATCTTTTAAAAACACTCTATGGTTTGAAGTAAGCACCTAGAGCCTAGTATGACACTCTGTTAAAATTTCTTCTAGAAAATCATTTCACAAGAGGTACTGTTGACAAAACTCTTTTATTTAGAAATATTAATTGCTCTAGTATACTTGTTCAAATTTATGTAGATGATATTATATTTGGCTCTACAGATGAAATTTTTTGTAAAAAGTTTGCCAAACTAATGCAAAGTAAGTATGAAATGACCATGATGGAAGAACTAACTTATTTCTTGGTCTCCAAGTTAAGAAAGTTAGTGATGGTATATTCATTAATCAAACCAAATACATTCTTGATCTTTTGAAGAAATTTGACTTAATGGATTGCACATCTGCAAAAACTCCCATGGCCACTACCACTAAACTTAAACTAAACATAACTGAAAAGTCTGTAGATATTTCAAATTATAGAGGCATGGTAGGTTCACTTTTATATTTAACAAACAATAGGCCAGATATAATGTTTGCTACTTGTCTTTGTGCTAGATTTCAAGCTGATCCTAGAGAATCTCATTTAGTAGATATTAAGAGAATTTTCAGATATCTCAAAGATACTCCAAAACTTGGCATTTGTTATCCTAGAGATTCTGGTTTTGATCTAATTGGTTATTCAAATGCAGATTATGCAGGTTGTAGAATAGATAGAAAAAGTACAACAGGAACTTGTCAGTTTCTAGAAAACAAGCTAGTGTCCTGGTTTAGTAAGAAACAAAACTCAGTTTCTACTTCCACAGCTGAGGCTGAATATATTGTTGCTGGTAGTTGTTGTGCACAGATTCTATAGATGAAAAATTAGCTATTGGATTATGGTCTACATGTGGACAAGAATCCAATTTTTTGTGACAACACAAGTGCCATTTCCATTACTGAAAATTATGTACAACATTCAAGGATAAAGCACATTGACATCAAGTACCATTTCATTCGAGAACATTTCATGAATGGTACTGCGGAACTTCATTTTGTTCCAAGTGAGCAGCAACTTGCAGACATCTTTACCAAGCCACTTGATGAGTCAACTTTCTCTAGGTTTGTAAGTGAGTTAGGTACGCTTAATTATTCCTAAGTTATTTTGATGTTTAAGAAATTTATAATACAGCCATAAATAAATTTGACTTTCCTAAAGAGATGAAATTTTGGCTAAGTCAAAATTTATATCTTGACGGATGTTCATTATCCGTTGAAAATGAATATTCGTTGAATTGCATTATCTGTTGAAAATATCTCAACGGATAATTGTTTAATCTATATCCATTGAATTACTTTAATCGTAATCGTTAATTATATACCTTATCCGTCGAATTTACTAACAGTATGTATGTATATGTTGATAGATAATCTTTAAAATTTCTACGGTTTACTCTATTTTTTAAACGGCCATTTTTGGAAATTTTCATTGGGTACTTTATTGTACTGTTAATTTTTTTTTTTATTAATTTCTGATAAAGTATAAAAGCCCCTTTCAATTTTTCATTTTACTTTTATCTTTCTCTTTATCACCAAAGCAATATTTACTCTCTTCATCTCTAAAAACCCTTTTTCTCTGTAATTGCTTTAATCACAAAAATGGCACTTATAGTCAAGATTATGTCTCAGTCTGGATTTTTCTATGAGAAGAACAACTTTGTGGCACTGGTGGACAAGAACATTGCTGCTTCTGAGGAATATCACAAGATGATGGACTTCATTCACAACTGCAAACTAAGATATGCTATGCTTGAGTCTCTAGTAATCTACTATGAAGTTGTGGAGCAGATCTAGACTACGGCTATGTATAACTCCAAGGATAAAACCATTTCCTTCTTTCTTAAAGGTAATAATTAGTATATTAATTGTGATAAAATACAAGATTGCTTCCATTTGCCTGAAAATAACACTAATATTCCACACACCGACACAGATGTGAGCATCATGCTTATATCTATGGGTTATTCTCTCAATCCTGCCAAGCTATGTGAAATTAGGAGAATGGGTCTTAGAAAAGAATGGAGCTTTCTCTGTGATTCTTTTATAAAAGCCTTTTCTGGTAAAATTAGCAACTTTGATGCAGTTATTTATTCAATGATTAACTTGCTTTATATGTTTTTGAGTGACAAGTACTTTAATTTTAGTAACTATGTCATAATGATAGAATTAGGGTATAAATTTTTAGTGTTATTCCCTAACAATACAACAAGAATTACAGAAGGGGGTTGAATGTAATTATGGCTTCTTTTCAAGATTTTAAAATAGTTCTAACTTAATACATATAACAGTATTTGATTTTCTTTAGTGCGGAATAGAAATATAATTGAAATCAAAACACTAAGTAATAAAACACAAGCTTTAAAACTTTCTGGTGGATTTGAATGTATCCACCAGATATATATATATATATATATATATATATATCAGTTTGAGAACTCTGTGAAGCTTTAAATAGCTCACAGCTGCTTTACAAGTTTAAACAAACAAACTACAGAGAAATACTTACAGAATACAGCTTGATATATTTTTCTGAGAAAAATGTATTTGCTTAGTTAATTGTTCTACTTGTTACATTTGGTTTATATATCACCAAGTTTACATGACAATAGGATAAGATAATAAAACAAAACATATCTAGTCTAACTCCATGCTGCTATACTACTCTATTCCAGCATCTTTGAATATTTTCACATTTGCATGGAAATGGTAATACTTCTTTGTTTTAAAAAACCTGCTTAACAGGCTGCCACATTTCTTTTCCAAACACCCAACGCATGTGATTGTGTTGTCACTGTCAACAGCTCTTTTGAATTTGATCATCCGTCGGGACTATGTTTTTCATCCGTCGAGAGTCTTAATGATTATCCGTCGGGAGTCTTTCTGCCACTTGACTCTATTTCACTTATACATAATTACATGACATCTCATACTTACAATTAATCAGCCTATTCTGCATATCAATCTAGTAGACAATATGACTTATAGAACCCTACACAATCTACTAGACCAAAACATGTTGTTTGCAGAAATGTGCTATAATACTTATTTGTTACATAAGCTACTCTCTCGATGGATGTCAAATTGTCATCCGTCGGGACTATAAAGTTCATCCATCGGGACTAGATTAGATCATCCGTCGAGAGCTACAAATTTCACTAAGTTAAATCTACTAAGGTGTTTTGTTTAACTTGTCATCAAGTTCACAACATATTCCTAACAATCTCCCCCAATTTGTGTCTACTGGAATTGTAGCCATAAATTAAGAGAAACTTGATGATAACAAAATATCCTAAAAATACAGATTAAAAAAATAGCAGATAAAACTGATAAGTGCTACAATATTCATTGAAAATTTAACAAAGCAAAGTTGTTAGGTCACACAACACTATAGAAGGGGGTTGAATATATTGTTTATACAATCAAATCGATTTCAACACAAGTATGTAACAAAGATCAAGTTATATTTAAATAAACTCTGTTACAATAGAACTGTTGTTCTCTCTCAGTGATGAACAATATCACTAAGAGCTGCTAGGTTACAATGTATAATCTTCTCGCTAATAATAACACATATAGTGTAAACCCTAAGTTGTGTTTATATAGTACACAGTTACAAGATATCTTCTAATTGATATGGATATAATTCCGTCTCCTAAAATATATCAATCAGATATCTTCTACAAGTCTTCTAGTCCTCTAACTCTTCATACATATTTTCTTTTATTTTAGTCAAGATCTTCTCCTGTAAATCAGCCGAATTTCTTATCTGAAGTCTTCCCGCACTTAAGTCCTGATATATATCTTTTGACGCCTTAAGTTCTGATATTAAGTTATGACTTCAGCAAGTTCTAATTTCAGTAAGTCCTGATAAGTCTTGTTGTTAAGTTCTGAAAACTAAACACAAATCAGATTAGACATGACATCTCAAATATATCTAACAATCTCTCCCAACTTGTAAATTATGAAAAATATACAAGTTAATAGATTTGATGATGTCAAAAACATTTAAGTACAAATACAATGAGAGTTTAATAAGACAACTAACTACAACTTACAGTCCTTATAGCTTTTACCAATCTCACTGAGTCAATCTGAATCCAAAGTGATTCTTGACAAAGTTTGATATCAGTTTTCTTCTTTATTCCCCAGGACTTGAGATAGTGTAGCTTTGACTTGCTTCAATTCTTCACCCTGACTTCCAATCTGGTAGATTGTAGTCCTAAGTGCTGATATGTGATTTCTTTCTAAGCCATCACCATGTCAGATCACCCTTGGATGAGCAGAATCTTCATTGTAGCATAGACATTTCTCTTTCAGAATCACTTCAAGTTTAGTAGAATCCTTCTTCATTGGAATTTCACTTCCATCATCTTCAACTATATTTGGAATGAATTCTGTAACCCTTGAACCAGAAATTCTTGCTTTATCCCTTATGGTCTTCATTATGAAATTTGACCATCTCCTGGTAATCTCAGACTTTATCTCTAAAAGATAATGAAAGAATTGAAGTTCTTTCATAGATTTGTTCAGCACATTTGATTCTGACATTTGATATGTTCTTCCATCTTCAAGAAATAGAATCAGATTTTCTTTGACATTATGCTTATCATGAGCATCCAGTACCACTTGAACAGATATAACCTTATCAAGGTGTTTCTGTGTAACTTCTTCAAGAGGTTTGTCAGTCAATAAGAATGGATCTCTAGTAGCTACTTCAACTCCTGTCTTGATCTTGGCTTCATCAGAACCTAACCCTACTATGTCTCTTGGTTCTCTAGCATTCAATCCAATAGTCATGAAGTTAGATAGCAATTGACTTTTCTTTGGATCTAATGGTTTGACATTCTTCCATAGGAGTTTCTTTTTATCAGCAACTTTGAACTTGTCTAAAATTAACTTGAGCACTTTCAGAGATTGATTTCTTGATGACTTGATCATAGTTTGCTGTTTTTTCTGTAGCTTGTTGTTTTTCACTCTGAACAAATTGAGCTTTGTCAGAGGTTGTTTTGGATTCTTCAGTTATCTTCCTTCTTTTCAGAGTTTGAACAGTTTCATCTACTGCAGCAACATCATCAAATACTTGAACCAGTTTGTATACAGCTTTCATCAGGATTTGAGGAATCTTCATCTCCTGTGGCTTTGCTGGTTCATCAATTTTTCCTTTCCCTTTATCTTTGGGATCAATCTGTGATCTTGTCTTGGGATTTGAAGCCTCAGAATTTGACTTTTCCTTGATCACAATGCCTTTTGCCTTAGGCCTTGGAGGTTTATTTGCATCAGAAGCTTTAAACTTAAGATTTGTCTTCTCAGCTACAAATCTAGCTTCTTCCTCCTTTAAATTCTCTAAATCCATTCCAGGAGTATGTTTTAGAAATAATCTTTTAGCAATTTTTTCATCAAGTGTCTGAATTTTAGGATCTTTGTAGTAGACAGTAGTCTGCTTTCCCTTTAGCTTCAGAGTTTATAAAAACTTCTGAGAGTCTTTACTTCCTCCTTCAATCAGAACATCAGAACTTGATATCAGATTTTGATTATCAGAACTTGCTATCAGATTTTGAGTTTGAGCATCTTTAGAACTTGTCTTCTTTTGTGTAGAAGATTTGCTAGCATCAGAAATTAGTTTCCTTGAAAAAACTTTATTGTTTTGCCCTTGACCTTGACCTTGACCCTTGCTAGGGTTTCCCTGGTCATCTTCTTTATCATCCATTTTCTTCAGTACTTGAGTATTAGAGCATTTGGACTAAACTACCTTCTACCCCTTTTTGGCATCATCTGGTAGTAGGATAGAGAGAAGAAGTTCTACTGAAGATTGAATTTCTTTAAGTTGAGCTTTTTGAGAAGCTTGATTCTGCAGTACCTCAGTAATTTGGGCCTGTTGCTGTTCTTGAATCTTCTCAATAGCTTCAACTTTTTTAGAAATAGGTCTGATAAACCTCTTTTTATCTAGCTTGATCTCCATATCCATCTTTTCAGCTTTTTCCAGAAGTTTGTCAACCTTTTCATGAGTTGTAGAGTGTTGACCTTGAAGAAACTTGATACTTAGAGCTGTGACTTTGAGTTGTGTCTTGAAATCAGAGTTAGTCAACAACTCATCAGCTTTAGCAATATGCTCTATCAGAACTTTTGAGCTTGAAATGAAATTAGATTCATTCCACTTCTTGGTCCACTCCACTCCTCTGTGAGTTTTTTCCCATGGAATAGGAGCAGCTTGTTCAACAAACTTTTCAATCAGTGCCCCCTTTCCAAGAATGGGAGCATTTACTGGAGCACTGTCTCCAGAACTGGAGAGAATCTCATCATCTTCTGACAGTACTAGTGTGTGTGTGGCTGTTGGAGATTCTGGTACAACTTCATCTTTGTCCATATCCAAAATAGGTGTTGTAGGAATATCAGCATGTAATGTAGAAAGAGGTGGAGTTGTCACTTATACTGTTGGAGCTTCCAGATACAACACAGTTGGAATTATCAGCCTTTGAAGGTCAATTTCAGGACTTAACCCTGAATCTTCAACTGTAACATTGTCATGAATAGGAGAGACAGGAGGTGTGATCACTGTATCCTGAATAGTGTCTTCAGCCTGAGTTGGAGGTGGCAAAGATTCAATTACTATTGGCTTTGAGATCAGAGATTTCTGATCCCCTTCCTCAGCTTCATCAGTATCCTCATAGGAGGTTGTGTCAAATGCCTTTCTGCTCTCTGTTTCTTTGATCTCCTGGATAATAAAGGAGTTGCTTGAGTAGCATCAGAACTTGAAGTTCGTTTTTCTCTTTAAAATATTAGAACTTTCAGCCTCGATTTCTTTCTGAGAAGTTGCCTTGTCAGCTTCCACAGTCACAGGTTTTGATGCATGAACCTGGACTTGCTCCTCTTCATCATCAGATCCATCCCTAAGAATCATCCTTCTTCTCCTTGGTGGAGATTTAGGAACAGATTTTGCTTTTTAAGGCCTGGAGGATGAAGTTCTGATGGTAAGTACTGATGGTTGAGGTTAAGATGATTGAGCTGGCTGGAAATATGTTCTGATGGTAGGTTGAGTTGGTTGAGGTTGAGAAGTGGTAGGTGGTTGATTGGTTGTAGGTGCTGATGGAGGTTGTGATGGTTGTATATCAGGATATATAGTAGTATAGGTGTTTGGGTCAGAGTTTACTATGACCTGTTTGACTGACTGAGGAATTTGGAGGGGTCTTAGTACATCCTTCTTATTATCAGTAGATAATAAGTCAGTGAAAGCCCTTTTAGCAACTTTAAAGGGTTCAATCAACTCACTAGCTAGTTGGGCCTTATCAGAACTACAGAAACTGTAAATAAGTTGGAAAAATCTTGCAAAATATACAGTATTTATGTCCTCTTACATCCTATCCCCAATTAATCCTGGCATAACACTAGCATAATCAAAATGAGTTTGATTAATGAGAGCATACCCAATTTCCTGACTCAGGATTGGGATTGCATCAAAGTTGGAGCACTTGTTGGCAAAGGCATTGGTGATGCAGTCGAAAAAGAAACTCCACTCCCTCCTGATGTGGGGCCTCTTCAATTGTCCCAGCTTGGACAAAGATTTTTCATAACTAAGGTTTGCCATCAACTGTTGAAGAGCTGGTTCCCCAACTTGTGAACTGTAAAAACAGTTTTCAGTAAGATGTAAAGCTTGTCGAACAGTTGACAATATAACCAAGTGTTCATCTTCCCCTGTTGTAAATATGATGCTTGGGGACCCATTTGCACCACCATCATCATAAACACCACTCCTTCAAAACTCCAGCACTTGAGTTCTTGAGAGTGCTTCTGGTTGGGTCAAGGCATACCCAATCTCATTTCGAGATAGAAAATCTTGGATGAAGTGAAGTTCTGATAGAGCTTCATCCTTAGAAAGAATATCCATGTAGTTATTAGGAACAAACTTGGCTCCATCATAAATCAGATCTTTTGGTGCCATTTCTGTAGAGAAATAAGTGAGAAAATATGTGTTATCAAAGTGTTTGATAAAATGCATGTGAAAAATAGAGCTTCAGAGAATATTAGAAAGAGAGAGAATAATAGAGATTAGAAAAGAATTAAAAAAGTAGGTAAACGATTGTAAAATCTTTTAACTCCCATATATATACTCTCTCCACTCAACAGCTCTTTTTGGAAGTAAAACAGACACTTTACACCTGTCAGCCAGTAAATAGTTAAAGCAGTAGTTGGTGGGCACGAGAAATAAGCAGTAATAATTGTGCACATACAGTTGTCAAGGCAAACTTGTTTCCCACTAACCAAATGATTATGACTATTTTTATCTCACTTAATTATTTTCTGATATATATGATCGTTACAGTAAAACCACAAATAAGTCAAGTTAATAAATAATGCCACATAAGCATCAGAGTTTCCATTAGGATTTGCATAAGAACTTGACTATTATCAGAATTTAATCGGTCATCAGAATATGGCTTCTGTACTCAAAAAGTGAATATTTTTTTCTGTGATTTTTCATACAAATACTGACTTGTTTCTTCAGAGTTTAATCATCAGAAATTTCATAAGAATTTGTCCTCAGAATTTATGCAAATAATACTTAACTGTTTCTCAAAAACAACTTAATCACCACAGTAATTTTCATCATTCACATGGAGTGAGAGTGTGTGCATTTGCAAATGATCAGATAAAGATTGAAGTCTGATAAACTTCAGTATATCTTAGAAGTAAGGCATAACTAAGAAAAGTGCTTAACATCTGTCTTTAATTTTGAAGTCTACTATAGAATAAATTTATACAAGAGTCCACCTCAACTGTTTGTGCTTATTTTATGCATCTTTTGACATTCTTTTTACAGTGGCTTCTCAGTGTAAGTGAGTCACAACTGCTATCAGAATTTATGCTATTATCAGAGTATTTCTCCAGTAATCAGAGAATGTGAAAAGTCACCAAGAAAACATTATTTGCTTTTCTAATGCATATTACTTAATACCAGCAATGCACTTGGGTCTTCCCTTTCACATATTTACTCTAGATCTCAAAGGAGTACCTGATTTTGATTTTCTTCTTTTCTTTTCTTCAGATAAGTGAGGCTTATCAAGCATTTTATACCACTTAGAACATCTTAAAATCGCTTAAATTGGTGTCTTGAAATCAAGTATTTTGTGTATTTGATGCGTTTTTCTAGTATTTGTGCATTTCAGGGTAATAGTTGCATTTTGGGGGAGTAATCATCAATAATAAGTCTTGGCATGTGTCTAGCATTGCGAGAGGGAAGAGAGGAGCAGATTACAGCGAAGAAATGGAGCAAAAATCAGACATTTTCCAGTAGGGGTCTGAGCGTATGCTGAGCGGCCGCGCAGGGTCGAGAAATCAGATTATTTATTTTAGACTTCTATTTTTGTTTGGCTTCAAACTTCTGTGTAATCTGAGTTTTATGGGACTTCTATATAAGTAGATTTCAGAGACGTTTTACGGGTGTTGAATCGTTGTATTAATCGAGGAGCGAAGGAGATAAGGAAGAAGATCATTTTAGCACACCGCAACGAAGAGGAAGCATATTTTCTTGTGATTCTTTATTTCGCTGTAACGTTGGATGCTAGTTTTCTTTGCTTTGAACCTATTTACTCTTGTGACGTACTCTGGTTTAATATAATTAGTTTAGTTATTATTCTTTTGTGTTTATTTATCATGTTTTCATATGAACCCATGATGACGATAAGTGTTATCATGGGCTAATCGTGATCATGGGGTCGTAACGGATTTACTATAGAATTCTGTAGTTAGTTGTTTAATACCTTAGTGTGTGATGATTGTATGATATCTAGTATTGGTTGTGCGTATTCGTCTTATGTGCGTCGCGAACATATAAGATAGGGTGTTAATCTCTTGTGAAGCGACGGTGGATATCGAGATTTTGAACTTACCATGCTAGCATAGGTTCATATATGATGTTGCATGATTAGTGGGTAACTCTAACCGTTTTATTCGCCCTGTGTAATGAAAAGGAATAACTTGTGCTTAAATCATTATGTTGTCAATTTCTGTAGACATATAGGGACTCAACATAATTGATGCCTATTCAACTTCTATCTTAATTGTGGATATTTGGTAGAATGGTATTAGTACAATGAAAGTTGGCTTTTATCAGTATCGTGTTATTCGATTAATATCATCGTTGTTGTATGCTAAGGGTAATAACAATGACTATTGAAGGAAGTAGTAATGAAGTTGTGATTTCATGAGTGTTTTAATATTGTTAATTCGAAGTGTTAATTAAGTGGTTAATTTTAGTAGTTAATTGTAGTTAATAATTAGTTAACCAATCTAAGTGTTATTGTCTTAACATTGAGAAGTAATCATACATTGGTGAGTGAGTTTAATTGAACATAATTAGTCTGAGTCTCTGTGGGAACGAACTAGAAAGTATTCTATATTACTTGCGAACGCGTATACTTGCGTGTATTATTAGCGCGTGTTTTCGCCCTAACAAGTTTTTGGCGCCGCTGCCGGGGACTCGGCATATTTGTTTAGTTTATGTACCCACCATCATTGGTCGTTAGGATTATGTGATTAAGACGTGTTACTTATTGTTTCCGGTTGTGTTTCAGGTACTTTAGCGAGCATTTATGCAAACTCGTTCTCGTACTCGCAAGAGGACTTTAGATACAGCTGAGGAGACAGACGAAGTTCTTGATATTCCGGAGAAGATAGATTTTGAAGATTCGGATTCAGGAAGTGAGCAGAAAGAACCAGTAATCATGGGTGATCTTATTGTTCCGGCCGATCCAGCTCTTATGGACTTTTCTCGGCCTAAAATTGATGACATTCAGTCAAGCATTCTTCATCCGGCTATTCAAGCTAACACCTTTGAAATCAAGTCGGGCACTATTCAGATGGTGCAGAATTCTGTTTCTTTTGGAGGTGCTGTGACTGAAGACCCCAACATGCACATAAGGAATTTTGTCGAGATCTGCAGTACTTTCAAATATAATGGTGTGACTGATGAGGCTATCAAGCTGAGGCTTTTCCCATTCTCACTGAGGGATAAAGCTAAGGACTGGTTACATTCTGAACCAGCTGGGTCCATCACTACTTGGCAAGATCTTGCGTAAAAGTTTTTGGTGAAGTTTTATCCAATGGCAAAGACTGCGGCTATGAGGAGTGCTCTTACTCAGTTTGCGCAGCAACCTACAGAATCTATGTGCGAAGCTTGGGAACGCTACAAGGAAATGTTGAGAAAGTGTCCACATCATGGAATGCCCGATTGGATGGTGATCACTGGTTTCTATAATGGTTTGGGGGCCCAATCTCGACCCATGCTCGATGCAGCAGCTGGAGGCGCCTTGTGGGCCAAAAGCTATACTGAGGCTTATAATCTTATTGAGACTATGGCTGCAAATGAGCATCAAAACCCAACTCAGAGGATGATGCCTGGGAAGGTAGCAGGTATTCTGGAAGTCGATGCAGCCACCGCTATTGCAGCGCAGCTCCAAGCGCTGTCTATGAAGGTCGATTCTCTAGCTACCTATGGAGTCAATCAAATAGTTATGGTCTGTGAGCTTTGTGCAGGATCTCATGCTACAGATCAGTGTTCTCTTGTCAATGAATCTGTTCAGTATGTGAACAATTATCAGCGACAACAGCAGCCTGTGCCAGCCACTTATCATCCGAACAACAGAAATCATCCAAATTTCAGCAGGGGTAATAATCAGAATGCTATTCAGCCACCATATCAGCAAGGTGTGAGTAAACAGTTCAACCCACCTGGATTCCAGCAACCGCAGTAGTATGCTCAAAGGCAATCATATCCTCAACAGGGAAGTGTAGCTGCACCCACTAGTGCTGATTTTGAGGAACTTAAGTTGTTGTGCAAGTGTCAGGCAGTTTCTATCAAGACCTTGGAAAATCAAATCGGTCAAATAGCCAATGCAGTGCTCAATCGTCAACCTGGAACACTTCCCAGTGACACGGAAGTACCAGGCAGGAAGGAAGCTAAAGAGCAAGTCAAGGCTATTACCTTAAGGTCTGGGAAAGTTGCTGATGCTGAAAAGGCAAAAGAAGGAGAAGCTGAAGTTATAGATGAAGAAGCTAAGTAAAAGGTGTCACACCCCCAAATCCGGGGTCGGGGATCCGGGTTGTCACGAGTTCCATTTCCCTTAATAACACCCAATCTTAATAAACAATCAACTACTCTGTACTGTGACCCCACAATAAACACACACACCACAAGTTATAGTCTCAGAGATGAATATCCAAAAATAACACGAGTCATTTTATTCCAAAATTATATGCCATTACACCTTAAAAGGGTTTCTGAATAAATTTACATTTCTTTGCCATTATTACAATTGATAAAGATACATAAGTTTGGTACATCAAAAGTTGAAATCTAGCCTATTGGTAGCTCCTACCTCAGCTACAGCGACATCAACGCTTATAGGAAACTGCGGAACGTTTCCTATCCGCTCGCGAATTGGGAGCTTGGTCCTGTTCATCTTGTCTATCTGATGTTGTGTGATAAAAGAAGAAAGCAAGGGTGAGCAACAAGCCCACCGAAATAATATGTATAATAATTAACAATATATGAGCATTCTCATAGTACTCATGAAAGTCTTGGTCAAGAAGAAATGAACCAAGCTGATATCTTAACGCGACCAAGTCGCAAAATATTCAGTATATATATACATATATACTTTTCACAATCTTTGAAATCCTCTGATATGTATAATATACACAGAGTTTGTAACACCCCCAGATCCGGGGTCGGGGATCCGGGTTGTCACGGTCTTTCTTTCCACAATATCACTTCACTTAATTAATAATAAATAACCTCATGCTGTGACCCCACCCTAACACACACCACAACCCGTTATAGTCTCAGAGATGAAATTGAAATAAGTACAAGTCTTTGAATCCACAATTTAAAATTATTACAACCCAAAATGATTACTTGATAATTTACAGTTAATTGCCATTATCTGCCACAAGTTATAATTATACATAATTTGATTCTCAAAAGTAGATGGTCTGAACTACAATGGATCTACCTCTGCAGCTATAGCAGCTACAACATCATCGGGAAGACGCGGGACGCTTCCCACGCGCTTGCGCTGGGTCTGCTGGAGTCTGGCCATCTCTCCTAACTGTTGTTGTGTGATGAAGAAATAAAGCAAGAGTGAGCCTTACAGCTCGCAAGATAATACATAGTGATAACAATAATATAAGTATCTAAATGGATACTTAATAGAATCTCTATCATGTGTAAGATAATTACTTACTAGATATAAGTAAAAACAAGGAATGAAGTTACCAATACTTCACCACACTTATATCATTTATAAAGCTACTTGAACTACCACCGTTCAAAGTATTATAAGTTTTAAGAAAAACATCCCATAGATGAGACCACAAGTTAAGACTTGAATAGATTCAATCTTTGAAATATTATTGAATGAAAAAGTTATGAGATACTTTATTTAGTCCCGATATATATATATCCACATATATATATCTCTTTAAACATTTCCTGGAACCTCTGTTATGTAAAGTATGAACAGAGTTTGAAACATCCAATAAATTTTGGAAAGGAAAAGAATTTTGGCATAAACCAGATATCTTGCTGATCAGGCAAAGATACCAATAAGTAACCTTTTCTACTGTAGATGGATGAATTCCTCACCGGTCATCACCCTGGCCGCATTAGGACCTCGCGCTAGACCGTTACCGGGCCCCTCACGCGTTGATGGACTGCCACCCAGCCACTTACACAATAATAGACCGTACCCCGGCCTGTCGCTTATGCCGACTCAATTAGATGGGCTTACTTCCCGAACGTTGGGCAAGTAATCAATTCATTTACCAAAACTGCAACCTCGTTGCGAATATAAAATACACCGCAGAGCCGGATTCCCCAGGTTTTGAGCGAGTATTTAAATCCCCTTAAAAGGAAGATCTTAAATATAAAAAAAAAAAGAGTTTTGGGATCCGCTCTGACTTTTAAAAATCATTTTGAAGACTCGAAAACACTTTAAAGAGTGTTTGGAGTAAAGCTGATTTAATGAAGTAAATCAGTCCCCAGAATATTTAGAAAATGACTGAATATTATTATTTAAATAATATTCCCATAAAGAATAATCTTTATAAAAATAATTGAAGTAGAAGTATTAAAACTTATACTTGAAATAAACATTAAATAACCAAAGATATACTTATATGAAAGTATTATCCTTATTTGAATAATCGAAAATAAGTTTGATTATTGACATCTTATTCTTTAATAAAATAAAGAATATATCTCAGCACATAATCGGAGTCATAGATCCTCAAATGAATATTCAAATAATATTCATAAATAATATAAAAGAGTCATAAGTCCTCGAATGAATATTCAAATAATATTCAATAAATAATATAAAAGAGTCATAAGCCCTCGAATAATATTCGAATAATATTCAGATAAATAAATAAAAGGAGTCATACGCCTTCGAATAATATTCGAAATAATATTCAATAATAAAATAAAGTTAAAGCTATCGAATAAACCTTATTCGATTAATAGTTTGGAAAACTATAACCATATATATATATAAATATAAATATATATATATCCATATCCATATATACAAAAATCTACTCGGGATCCTCGACTCCCGGTTTTAGAAAATATTTTCACCTTTGGGTCCCTATACTAAGGGTATATGCAAGATACCGCTATCCTCTAGCATAGGTATTATCAACTGAACCAACAGATATATATTTCAAGAATATGAAACAGGCATGCATATATACCATATCACATGCTACAATATATCGCAAGAATTTGCTAAATAACCAACATGCATCTATCGCAAGATAATGCATATACAAGTGTATACATCACAACAACAGTATAACGGATAGAATACTTGCCTGAGCGACTTGGGGGTGAGAAAGGCTCGGGACGAGTCTGATAACCTATAAATAACAAGTAAGTTGGAATTAAACCAAAGTCACTTGTAAATCTATACTTTAACTAACTTAGATTCTAACGCTTGTTTTGCGCTCACCGATTCGCTTAAGTCACTCGGGTACCCTCGGCTCCACCATTTTTAATAATTTAACCTTTACGAGTTTTAAAGCGATTCCTTCGCGAATGTCTTACCAACTGCCTAACACACTTACCATAAATGTTTCATACATTAATTAACCCTTTTTGGTCTTTAACCTATGTTTCAAAGTAAGGCGAGGGAAAAAGTTTCGTTCGCGAAACGCCGTTACTTGAAACGGTCGTTTCTCCTAAACCGTGCATCGGAATCGAACGAACTACATATCAAAACGAAGCTCGTAACATGAGCTATCTAATCATGGCAGTGGTCATAATCTAGCAGGGGGTTCTCGGGTCCTAATGCTATGCACAAAAACAGTCCAAAGAAAATCGGACGTTACGACGGCTATGTTTACGCGATTTCCAAATTTTAAACCATACAAAACCAACCACAAACCAACCTCAAATCCAACATACAACCAACATCCATCCTTATCACATCATAACAACCCCAACCAATTCAATTTAATCATTCATACTTATGCTTAAACTTAACTTTAATCATACTTAAGTTCCTTTAAATCAAAACCACAACAATTACCATTCCATTTCACTACCATTCCAAATCCCAAACTCTAAATCATAACAACAAGCTACAATATCAACCCACTAATCAAAATCATCTTATAATATATAGGAATCTAGGGTTTGGAGATGGTATACCTTCCTTGAAGTGGTGGGTGGAGCTAGGAAGCCTTAAGAAGCTTTGAGAAGTCTTAAGAATGCTTGGATCTTCAAGAAAAACAAGAAAAAGTTCAAGTTAAAAACTTGAAAACACTATTCATAGTCTTCTTCTTTGATTAAATGAAGAAGATTGAGAAGGAATTGATGGCTTAAACTCATGATATAGTCCTAACTAAGCATGAAGATGATTAGGGAATTATCTTACCAATTTAGGAAGCTTGGATCTTGGATTTTGAAAAATCTTGCCTTTAAAAAGTAAGAAAGCCGAGAGCAATGAAGAACTAATGCCTTGGTTGCTTTTGATTTTTTATGAGAATGATTTTTACTTGGCTTGGTTGACTTGTTTTGTGCTTGCTTTAGTCAATTACCTTCTTGCCCTTGAATTTGTGTGGTTACAAAGCCACCACACCTCCTTCCTTCTCATGTCATGCTTATGTCATCCTCATGATGTCATCCTCCCTTCCTTGTCCTCTTTCTATTGGTTGGATGACATCATTCCCACTAATCCCTTTGATTAACTTCCTAATCGTTTGCCTAATGACCGCTGATCTGTTATACGGTTCGCTTAACTTTCGTTCTCGTTTATCGTTTGAAGGATCATACCCGGGATCTTATTACTTAGGTTCCCTTAACCTTTCTCAATACATTATATTCCTTTTTATGATCCTCTATTATAATCCTTTAACTTAAATCCTTTTTATCCTGTTACCTTATACTCAATTCTCTCCGTATCTTGTGGATTTCCGGGAAAAACCAAAGTGTTCGGAATTGGATTCTGACGATCTTTACATACACTTATATACTTCATAGAGTACTAATAATATCCCAGAATATCCATAACAGAACCCCTACATAGTGTGGCGTGAAAAGTTTTCTCATTCAGCTAAAACACTATTCACAAGGGTTACAAAAAGTTAAAAATTTTGGGGTTATTACAGTCTCCCCTCCTTAAAAGGATTCCGTCCCGGAATCAAACAAAAAACAAATGGGGGTACTTTTCTAGCATTGTGCTCTCTAGTTCCCAAGTTGATTCTTCCACATTATGATTCTGCCATAGTACTCTGACTAGCTTGATCACTTTGTTCCGAAGCACCTGCTCCTTCTTATCCATAATCCTTACTGGCTTCTCCACGTAAGTTAGATCTGGCTGCATATCCACCTGCTCGTACTCCACTATGTGCCTGGCATCCCGATGATACCTCCTTAGCATTGACACATGGAACACATTATGAACTTGTTGCAAATTAGGGGGTAGGGCTAGCTCGTAAGCTAACTTTCCAATCCGTCTTAATATCTCAAAAGGTCCAATGTATCTTGGGCTTAGTTTTCCTTTCTTTCCGAACCTCATTAATCCCTTCCAAGGGGATACTTTCAACAGTACTAAGTCCCCTACTTCATATTCCTTGTCCTTTCGGGCTAGGTCTGCATATTTCTTTTGTCTGTCTTGGGCTGCTACAAGTCGCCCTCTGATAAGATCCACTATATCTTTGGTCCTTTGGACCACTTCGGGTCCGAGCATCTTCCGCTCTCCTACTTCATCCCAGTATAAGGGAGATCGACACCTTCTTCCGTACAGGGCCTCATAAGGCGGCATTCCGATGCTAGCATGAAAGCTATTGTTATAAGAAAACTCGATCAACGGCAGGTGATCATCCCAACTTCCTTTAAGGTCTATTGCACAGACTCTCAACATATCCTCTAGTGTCTGGATGGTCCTTTCACTCTGTCCATCCGTTTGGGGATGGTACGCGGTACTCATATTTAACTTGGTCCCCGCACATTCCTGAAAGCTCCTCCAAAATCTGGAGTTGAACCTGGGGTCTCGGTCTGAGACAATGGACGCTGGGACTCCATGTCGCGTCACTATTTCCTTAAGGTAAATGTCCACCAGTCTATCGACTGTGTATCTCTCATTGATAGGAATGAAATGAGCTGACTTTGTCAGTCGGTCTATAATTACCCAAATGGCGTCGTGATTGGCTTTCGTCCTTGGCAAGCCTACAACAAAATCCATCGCTATCTGTTCCCATTTCCATTCGGGAATCTCCAGGGGTCGCAAAAGTCCACTGGGTCTCTGGTGCTCTGCCTTTACTCTTTGGCAAGTCAAACACTTGTTCACCCATTCTGCTACGTCCCTCTTCATGTTGGGCCACCAGTAATATTCCTTCAAATCCCTATACATCTTGGTACTTCCCGGGTGAATGGAATACCTTGAACTATGGCTTTCATCCAAAATCTCATCTTTAAGTTCTTGAACATTCGGAACCCAAATTCGGTAGGAGTACCTCATTATCCCTTTATCATCTTTCTCAGTATGGATCTCCTCTCCAGTCATTGACTCTCTGTCTTCATTCATTATTTTCTCCTGGCACAATCTGATCTTTTCCAATAACTCTGGCTGCATTGAGATCTCAAAAAGCTTTTCAGTTCCGGTTCCGGTTACCTTTACTTCTATTTCCATTCTCTCAAAATCCCTTATCAACTCTTCCGAAGTCGTTATCATTCTGAGTCTTTCCTTTCTACTAAGGGCATCAGCCACCATATTGGCTTTCCCTGGATGATAGAGAATCTCACAATCATAGTCCTTGATTAGTTCTAACCATCTCCTCTGGCGCATGTTGAGCTCTTTCTGCGTAAATATGTACTTGAGGCTCTTATGGTCTGTGAAAATCTCGCACTTCTCTCCATACAAGTAGTGCCTCCAAATTTTTAAAGCAAATACTATTGCCGCGAGCTCAAGGTCATGAGTAGGATATCTAACCTCGTATTCCTTCAGTTGTCTCGACGCATACGCAATAACTTTACCGTGCTGCATAAGCACACATCCTAATCCTTTGTGCGACGCGTCACTATATATCACAAAATCTCCTTTTCCGTCCGGCAATGCCAATACCGGAGCCGTTATCAACCTTTTCTTTAATTCCTGAAAACTGTTCTCGCATTTCTCCGTCCATTCAAACTTCTCTGTCTTACGAGTAAGTCGTGTCAAAGGGGCTGCGATCTTCGCAAAGTCCTGTACAAATCTACAATAGTAGCCGGCCAATCCTATGAAACTCCTTACCTCTGTGGGTGTGGTTGGCCTTTCCCAATTTGAGACCGCCTCTATCTTGGAGGGGTCGACCAATACTCCTTCTTTATTGATCACATGTCCTAAAAACTGTACTTCATTCCGCCAGAATTCACACTTCGAGAATTTGGCATATAACTGCTCCTCTCTGAGTATTCCTAGAGCTATCCTCAAATGCTCTGCATGTTCTGCCTCAGTCCTTGAGTAGATCAAAATATCATCGATAAAAACTATCACACACTTGTCCAAGTACTTCTTAAATACTCTATTCATTAAATCCATGAAAGCCGCTGGGGCGTTGGTTAATCCAAAGGACATTACCAAGAACTCATAATGCCCATACCTGGTACGGAACGCTGTCTTGGAAATATCTTCGGGTTTAATCTTTAGTTGGTGATATCCAGTTCTCAGGTCAATCTTGGAAAAATAAACAGCATCCTTTAGCTGGTCGAACAGATCGTCTATTCTAGGTAATGGGTACCTATTCTTTATGGTTAGCTTGTTCAACTCTCGATAGTCTATGCACAACCTCATGCTCCCATCTTTCTTCTTAACAAATAAAACTGGTGCTCCCCACGGAGACACACTGGGTCTTATCATACCCTTATCCAAGAGTTCCTGCAATTGGATAGCTAATTCCTTCATTTCTAACGGGGCTAACCGGTAAGGTGCTTTTGAAACTGGCGCCGTCCCTGGGGCCAACTCAATAGCAAATTCAATCACTCTATCGGGTGGTAATCCCGGAAGGTCTTGTGGGAATACATCTTCAAATTCGTTGACTACTGGAATATCTTGTAAGTTGGGCACCTCCTTCTGCGTGTCCACCACATAGGCTAGGTAGGCCTCACTTCCTTTTCGTAGCATCCTTTTGGCCTGAGCCATAGTCAAAAATTTCTGCGTCTGCCTCTTTCCTCTAAATATAACTTCTTTCTTCCCGGGGATATTTAACTTAACTTTCTTCCCTTTACAGTCTATCTGAGCATCGTTGCTAGATAGCCAGTCCATTCCCAAAATTACATCAAACTCCCCTAATTTAAAAGGAATCAGATCAACACCGAAAGATTACTCCCCTATGCCTATCTCACAGGCGGGGTGAATCTGGTTAATAGGAATAATTTCATGATTGGCTATTTCTACTTGTAAGGGTTCTATCAAGGGTTTAGCCTTAAGTCTTAACTTACGCGCAAAGTCCCTTGATATAAAAGATTTAGTTGCTCCCGAATCAAATAAAACATTTGCACTGACTGAATTTAGAGAAAGGGTACCTGCTATCACATCTGAATCTTTCATAGCATCCTGGACTGTCATGTTGAAAGTCCTTGCAGTAGGTGGCTTATTGGAAGCAGCCCTGCTTGCTCCCGAAGCTGCTGGTTTGTTCATTGGGCATTCCCTCTTCCAATGACCTGGGCGTCCACAAAGATGACAATTGGTGGTTGGAGCGACGGCAGGGGTTGATGATGGGCACTTATTTGAATAGTGGCCCTCCCGACCGCACTTAAAACAGGTTACTGGCCTTTCTTTACACTCCCCAGTGTGATTCCTTCCACATATGTTACAGGCTGGCAATGGGGGCCGAGACTGGTTGGAATAGGACATTCTTGACTTCTGGCCGCCCTGGCTCACACTCACACTCATTGGTCGCTTAAACCCAGTGTTCCTTCCTGGCAGGGACACTGCTCCTTGATTAAATCTAGTTGGGAAGCTCCTTCCTGCGGAACCTCCACCCATGCTCATACTTTTCCTCTTTATTCCTTTCTTCTCTCTTTCCTTCTGCATCTGTTCACTTTCGACTTCTACAATCGTTGCCTTTTGCACCAGAGTGGCATAGTCCGTAAGCTCAAGGATTGCCACCCTATTCTGAATCCATGGTTTCAGTCCCTGCTGAAACCTCCTAGCTTTCTTTTCCTCGGTGCTCACAAACTCCGGCACAAACCTTGATAACTCAGTAAATTTCGCTTCGTACTCTGCTACAGACAAGTTATTCTGCTTTAGCTCCAAGAACTTGAGCTCCATCTGTTTTCCATAAACCTCGGGAAATACTTTCCCAGAAACAACTGACTAAATCTCTCCCAGGTTATAATAGCATCTGTCTCCATGTTTTTCTTGGCCTCCCACCAGTAGTTAGCTTCTCCTTTCAGAAGGTAGGTAGCAAATACAGTTTTCTGTGCCTCATCGATACTCAAAATCTCAAAAGATTTCTCCATTTCCTTTAACCATGCCCTTGCCTCAACTGGGTCGGCTGATCCGTGGAACTCAGGGGGCTTAAGGGACTTAAAAGCCCTGAAAGAGTTTGCCACTGCATTGTTACTTCCTTGAGGGGGTGGGTTGGGTTGACGTTCCAAATTCTGTCTTAGGAGTTGCATGAACTGGCTCATGGGATCCATGCCTGGGTTTGGTACTGGTTGCTCAACCTCGGTTTCTCCTTCTTCAGCCTCTATCTCAAACCCCTCAACATCATATGTTTCCTCTTCCTCTTCATACAGGGAGTCATCCTGTTCCACATAATCCTCATCTTCCTCTTCACTGTGTTCTTGGTTTCTATTGTCCTGATTATGGCTTCCCTGGTCCTCAGACCCAGGGTTCGCCCTAGTTCCAATCTTTCTTGGCGGCATGATTCTGATAATAATAAAAACAATTATTGGGAAAAATTCAACGTTAGGTCACAATCATATACAACATTGTGCATTGCACAGCTTTTATAATGGGGAGACGTATATCGCAATTCTATTATTTTAAGAAAGTTCTAATACGAAGTGCAGTAATAATAATAAAACAGTGATCACGTCACTATGGAACTGAACCGAAAGGAAACAAATATATACATAATGCGAGAATACATAGTTTGATCTGGTCAAAAGTACAACAGTGCTACAGTCATCTGTCCCAAAAGTGATACACAAGAGTCTATCTGTCTAGTCAGAAAAAGGGATGCTATATACAAGTCAACTATCCCGGAAAATTGGCTCTTACTAAGGCCTCGGCTAACTAGACAACTAGACTATTCCATCATCAATCCTGAATCACACACCAGAGCGGGTCAGCTCCCAAATCCTTTCCATCGCACGACGGAAGATATAGTCGGCCTGCCGCCTGGAGATCCTACCATGCCTATCCCCCTGGAGAGATCTGAGTCTCGCTCGGGACGTGAGCTCTATCCCCGTAAGCTCCCTCCTCAAGGATCGGGGTATAAAAGCCCTGGTCTCATAAGCTCGGGTACGCCTACCCGCCCTCTCTGCATCCAACTCCCTCCTGGCCTCATCTAGTCGGCCCTCGGCAACAGCCACTCGGGTTCTCAATACATCCTGAACATATCCATGAGCTAACGAAGACTGCCTGTGGGCAGGGTCAAGAGGTGGTGAATCCGGAGCCGCTGAGGGTGCCTCCTCGGTCTGCCTAGGCTCAGAAGTATGGGTCTCTGAGCTGTCATCATCAGGAATCCAAGATAGTGGTGGAGGGGTAGGGGCTCTGACCACCGGAAGTGTGGGTAAAGGGATACCAGCATACACTACCATAGATCCAACACGCTCCTCAGCTACTGGGACCTCATCCGGGTCCTCCTCATCTGGAATAGCAATAACCTCTGTCTCTGACTCCTCTGAGGGGTCCTCCTCATCTGAAACAGCAATGACCTCCGTCTCAGGCTCCTCTGAGGGGTCCTCCTCATCCTCCTCCATCTCAGGCTCCTCCTGATCCTCAACATCTAACAATGCCTCATCATGCTCACGCTCGAACATCTCGGGGTCCTCTATCTCAGGCGCCTACACATTAAACGAGCTAAGTTACTATCATGATACTTATAAGGGTTCCCGTAAGGGTTTTAACTGTCAGCACTACTTTAAGTAGTCCGACCATGAACTTGGCAAGAGTTCTTATTATCTTTGTGAGTTTGTTATTATATCGTCGCATCATCTCTGAGGTTTATAACGCTTGGCTCTGATACCATTTCTGTAACACCCCCAGATCCGGGGTCGGGGATCCGGGTTGTCACGGTCTTTCTTTCCACAATATCACTTCACTTAATTAATAATAAATAACCTCATGCTGTGACCCCACCCTAACACACACCACAACCCGTTATAGTCTCAGAGATGAAATTGAAATAAGTACAAGTCTTTGAATCCACAATTTAAAATTATTACAACCCAAAATGATTACTTGATAATTTACAGTTAATTGCCATTATCTGCCACAAGTTATAATTATACATAATTTGATTCTCAAAAGTAGATGGTCTGAACTACAATGGATCTACCTCTGCAGCTATAGCAGCTACAACATCATCGGGAAGACGCGGGACGCTTCCCACGCGCTTGCGCTGGGTCTGCTGGAGTCTGGCCATCTCTCCTAACTGTTGTTGTGTGATGAAGAAATAAAGCAAGAGTGAGCCTTACAGCTCGCAAGATAATACATAGTGATAACAATAATATAAGTATCTAAATGGATACTTAATAGAATCTCTATCATGTATAAGATAATTACTTACTAGATATAAGTAAAAACAAGGAATGAAGTTACCAATACTTCACCACACTTATATCATTTATAAAGCTACTTGAACTACCACCGTTCAAAGTATTATAAGTTTTAAGAAAAACATCCCATAGATGAGACCACAACTTAAGACTTGAATAGATTCAATCTTTGAAATATTATTGAATGAAAAAGTTATGAGATACTTTATTTAGTCCCGATATATATATATCCACATATATATATCTCTTTAAACATTTCCTGGAACCTCTGTTATGTAAAGTATGAACAGAGTTTGAAACATCCAATGAATTTTGGAAAGGAAAAGAATTTTGGCATAAACCAGATATCTTGCTGATCAGGCAAAGATACCAATAAGTAACCTTTTCTACTGTAGATGGATGAATTCCTCACCGGTCATCACCCTGGCCGCATTAGGACCTCGCGCTAGACCGTTACCCGGCCCCTCACGCGTTGATGGACTGCCACCCAGCCACTTACACAATAATAGACTGTACCCCGGCCTGTCGCTTATGCCGACTCAATTAGATGGGCTTACTTCCCGAACGTTGGGCAAGTAATCAATTCATTTACCAAAACTGCAACCTCGTTGCGAATATAAAATACACCGCAGAGCCGGATTCCCCAGGTTTTGAGCGAGTATTTAAATCCCCTTAAAAGGAAGATCTTAAATATAAAAAAAAGAGTTTTGGGATCCGCTCTGACTTTTAAAAATCATTTTGAAGACTCGAAAACACTTTAAAGAGTGTTTGGAGTAAAGCTGATTTAATGAAGTAAATCAGTCCCCAGAATATTTAGAAAATGACTGAATATTATTATTTAAATAATATTCCCATAAAGAATAATCTTTATAAAAATAATTGAAGTAGAAGTATTAAAACTTATACTTGAAATAAACATTAAATAACCAAAGATATACTTATATGAAAGTATTATCCTTATTTGAATAATCGAAAATAAGTTTGATTATTGACATCTTATTCTTTAATAAAATAAAGAATATATCTCAGCACATAATCGGAGTCATAGATCCTTAAATGAATATTCAAATAATATTCATAAATAATATAAAAGAGTCATAAGTCCTCGAATGAATATTCAAATAATATTCAATAAATAATATAAAAGAGTCATAAGCCCTCGAATAATATTCGAATAATATTCAGATAAATAAATAAAAGGAGTCATACGCCTTCGAATAATATTCGAAATAATATTCAATAATAAAATAAAGTTAAAGCTATCGAATAAACCTTATTCGATTAATAGTTTGGAAAACTATAACCATATATATATATAAATATAAATATATATATATATATATATATCCATATCCATATATACAAAAATCTACTCGGGATCCTCGACTCCCGGTTTTAGAAAATATTTTCACCTTTGGGTCCCTATACTAAGGGTATATGCAAGATACCGCTATCCTCTAGCATAGGTATTATCAACTGAACCAACAGATATATATTTCAAGAATATGAAACAGGCATGCATATATACCATATCACATGCTACAATATATCGCAAGAATTTGCTAAATAACCAACATGCATCTATCGCAAGATAATGCATATACAAGTGTATACATCACAACAACAGTATAACGGATAGAATACTTGCCTGAGCGACTTGGGGGTGAGAAAGGCTCGGGACGAGTCTGATAACCTATAAACAACAAGTAAGTTGGAATTAAACCAAAGTCACTTGTAAATCTATACTTTAACTAACTTAGATTCTAACGCTTGTTTTGCGCTCACCGATTCGCTTAAGTCACTCGGGTACCCTCGGCTCCACCATTTTTAATAATTTAACCTTTACGAGTTTTAAAGCGATTCCTTCGCGAATGTCTTACCAACTGCCTAACACACTTACCATAAATGTTTCATACATTAATTAACCCTTTTTGGTCTTTAACCTATGTTTCAAAGTAAGGCGAGGGAAAAAGTTTCGTTCGCGAAACGCCGTTACTTGAAACGGTCGTTTCTCCTAAACCGTGCATCGGAATCGAACGAACTACATATCAAAACGAAGCTCGTAACATGAGCTATCTAATCATGGCAGTGGTCATAATCTAGCAGGGGGTTCTCGGGTCCTAATGCTATGCACAAAAACAGTCCAAAGAAAATCGGACGTTATGACGGCTATGTTTACGCGATTTCCAAATTTTAAACCATACAAAACCAACCACAAACCAACCTCAAATCCAACATACAACCAACATCCATCCTTATCACATCATAACAACCCCAACCAATTCAATTTAATCATTCATACTTATGCTTAAACTTAACTTTAATCATACTTAAGTTCCTTTAAATCAAAACCACAACAATTACCATTCCATTTCACTACCATTCCAAATCCCAAACTCTAAATCATAACAACAAGCTACAATATCAACCCACTAATCAAAATCATCTTATAATATATAGGAATCTAGGGTTTGGAGATGGTATACCTTCCTTGAAGTGGTGGGTGGAGCTAGGAAGCCTTAAGAAGCTTTGAGAAGTCTTAAGAATGCTTGGATCTTCAAGAAAAACAAGAAAAAGTTCAAGTTAAAAACTTGAAAACACTATTCATAGTCTTCTTCTTTGATTAAATGAAGAAGATTGAGAAGGAATTGATGGCTTAAACTCATGATATAGTCCTAACTAAGCATGAAGATGATTAGGGAATTATCTTACCAATTTAGGAAGCTTGGATCTTGGATTTTGAAAAATCTTGCCTTTAAAAAGTAAGAAAGCCGAGAGCAATGAAGAACTAATGCCTTGGTTGCTTTTGATTTTTGATGAGAATGATTTTTACTTGGCTTGGTTGACTTGTTTTGTGCTTGCTTTAGTCAATTACCTTCTTGCCCTTGAATTTGTGTGGTTACAAAGCCACCACACCTCCTTCCTTCCCATGTCATGCTTATGTCATCCTCATGATGTCATCCTCCCTTCCTTGTCCTCTTTCTATTGGTTGGATGACATCATTCCCACTAATCCCTTTGATTAACTTCCTAATCGTTTGCCTAATGACCGCTGATCTGTTATACGGTTCGCTTAACTTTCGTTCTCGTTTATCGTTTGAAGGATCATACCCGGGATCTTATTACTTAGGTTCCCTTAACCTTTCTCAATACATTATATTCCTTTTTATGATCCTCTATTATAATCCTTTAATTTAAATCCTTTTTATCCTGTTACCTTATACTCAATTCTCTCCGTATCTTGTGGATTTCCGGGAAAAACCAAAGTGTTCGGAATTGGATTCTGACGATCTTTACATACACTTATATACTTCATAGAGTACTAATAATATCCCAGAATATCCATAACAGAACCCCTACATAGTGTGGCGTGAAAAGTTTTCTCATTCAGCTAAAACACTATTCACAAGGGTTACAAAAAGTTAAAAATTTTGGGGTTATTACAGAGTTCCAGTTTATAACTGTATAAAAATATCGTTGCAAGGTGATCTCATATATCTAACCTTGTCTCAACGTTTTTCTGAAAATCTTTGACATGCACAAGATAATCATTTACTAGATATAAGTTTAAAAGATGAAGTTACAAGATACTCCAATATACTTATATCTTTTCCGAATACTACTTGAACTACCACCGTTCAATGTATAAATAGTTCCTCCCATAGATTAAGCTACAAGACAAAACTTGTATAGAATCAATCTTTAAAATATCATCAAAATAAAATGAAGTTATGAGATACTTCATTTGATGCAAACATCATTTTGAAAACTCGACCCTGCCAACACTCAACAATCGCCCAACCGTAGCCTTTCTATCGAAGTGCTCTGGGTAGTGTTGCAGAAATATCCAATTAGATGATGAACTCATTACGGGAGTTTGTCGTGCCAGGAAGACCACTTACGATGATCAGTCGCAGTAGTGCAACCCCACCATTTTCTACATGTAGAGGAGAACCTGTAGGATTTACTTGTCAACCGAACACTGGACTCCTAAGGAATGGACCGTCTTAACGGAACTTCCAGGCCATTTGGGCCAATATAATAAGGCTGGGCCGGCGCCACTCGACCACTTACGCCACTCCAAGTTCAGATGGAATCCATGACCCTGAAATGTAAAGCTCGTCCCCCTTTCCCCAAGTAGAAACTTGTTGATACGGCTCCACCAAGAAGTCGTATCTAGTTGGAAAGGAAAACTCACCAATATTTCCCAGGCGATGCCTGTTAATGGATTAACTTGTTCCAAGAATTTTACTTCCCGAGTGTTGGGTAAGTAATCAAAAACTCTTTTATCAAAACAGCAACCTTGATGCGAATATAAACACACCACAGAGCCGGATCTCTCAGGTTTTGAGCGAGTATTTAAATCCCCTTTGAAAGGAGGATCTTAAATATAAATATGAGTTTTTGGGATCCGCCCTAACCTTTAAAAATCATTTTGAAGACTCGAAAACATTTTTAAGAATGTTTGGAGTGATGCTGATTTAATAAAATAAATCAGTCCCAATATATTAGAAAATATCTGAATATTATTATTTAAATAATATTCTCATAAAGAATAATCTTTATAAAAATGATTGAAGTAGAAGTTTTAAAACTTATAATTGCAATGAATATTAAATAACCAAAGATATACTTATACGAAAGTACTATCTTTATTTGAATAATCAAAAGTGAGTTTGATTATCGACACATTATTCCTTAATAAAATAAAGAATAATAATTAGTAATTAATCGGAGCCATAAGTCCTCGAATGAATATTCAAAATAATATTCATTAAATAAAATAAACGGAGTCATAAGTCCTCGAATGGATATTCAAAATAATATTCATTAAATAAAATAAACGGAGTCATAAGTCCTCCAATGAATATTCAAAATAATATTCATTAATAAAATAAATGGAGTCATAAGTCCTCGAATGAATATTCAAAATAATATTCATTAATAAAAATAAAGTTATCGAATAAACCTTATTCGATTTATAGTTTTGAAAACTATATCTATATATATATATAAATTTATATATATAATATACTCGGGAACATCGACTCCCGGTTTTAGAAAATGTTCACCTTTGGGTCCCCTATACTAAGGGTATACGCAACTACTGGTTATCTCTAGCATAGGTATTATGCAACTTATAAGCAATTGAATCAACAATATATATCAAGATTACGAAACAGACATGCATATATACCATATCACATGCTCCAATATATCGCAAGATTTGCTAATTAACCACCATGCATCTATCACAAGATAATGCATATACATATGTATACATCACAACAACAGTATAACGGGTAGAAAACTTGCCTGAGTGCTCCCGGATAGACTTAAGCTTAGAGTGGGTCCGATAACCTATGAACAACAACATAATATGGAATTAAACCCCGGTCGCTTAAGAAACTAGACTTTAACCAATTGAACCCTAATGTTCGCTTATGGTCACTCCTACGCTTAACAAATCACCTCAGTCGTTCGAGTACCCTCGGCTCCACCATTTTTAATAAATTAACCATTAAGAGTTTTAAGGCGATTCTTTCGCGAGTACCTTACCAACTGCCTAATAAACTTAACATAATTGTTTCTTACCCCAATTAGTCATTTAAAGTCCTTAACCAAGGTTTCAAAGTAAGGCGAGGGGTAATGGTTCGGTCGCGAAACACCGTTACTTAAAACGGTCGTTTCTCCTAAACCGTACATCGGATTCAAACGAACCACATATCAAAACGAAGCTCGTAACATTAACTATCTAATCATGGCAATGGTAAAAACCTAACAGTGAGTTCTCGGGTCCTGATGTTAGGAACAAAAACAGTCTAAAGTAAATCGGACATTACGACGGCTATGTTTACGCGATTACCAATTTTTATTCTACTCCAAACCAACCACCAATCAACCACAATTCATTCATACAACCAAAATCCATCTATACCATACTACAATAGCCCCAACAACTCAATATTACCAATTCATACTTATTTCTCAATCATGAACTAAGAGTTTACTTAAGTTCATTAACTAATAACCAAGATTTCCAACTCCAAAAACATCACAAAACCAACCAATCTCTAAACACACAATAATCATGCCTCTCATCAACTAAACTACTCATAACAAGCTCTAAGCATGATTACACTTCCATTACACTAACCCATCATCTAAACATTAGGAAATCTAAACAACAAAACTTAAGACTAAGATCATGAAGAGTTATACCTTCCTTGAAGCTTTTAATCCATGAAAGATCCTTGGAATGCCCATGGAAGCCTTAATCTAACCTCCTACAAGCTTGATCTTTCAAAGAAATCAAGAACACAAAAATTAATTTCAAGAAAGTACTATTCACCATCTTCTTGAATGATTTATAGGAAATGCTAGGAAAGGATTTTGAAGCTAAGATTCCTAGAAAGTATGTAACTTAACTAGGAGAAGCTAGGATAATTACCTTGTAAATTAGCAAGTAGAGGAGCTTGGACTTCCCTTTTCTTAAGAAAGAGGCTGAGAGCTTCAATGGAGAAAAAGAAGTCAAGTTGTGTTTTTGGTGAAATGAATGGTTGGTTGGTTGTTTTTGGTGTTTTTGTTTTGATTTATTACTTTTTACCATGGTAACTTTTGTGTGGTTCTTAATCAACCAACAACACACCTTTCTTTGTCATGCTTATGTCACCTTGTTATGTCATCCTCCCCCACTTATCCTCCTCTTATTGGTTTGATGACATCATCCTCACTAACCTCTTTGATTAGCTTCTAATTACTTGGCTAATGACCGCTGATCTGTTATACAGTTCGCTTAACTTTCGTTTTCGTTTATCGTTTGAGGGATCATACCCGGGATCTTATTACTTGGGTTTCCTTAACCTTTATCAATACATTATATTCCTTTTATGATCCTCTCTTATAATCCTTGAATTTAAATCCTTTTTATCCTGTTACCTTATACTCAATTCTTTCGGTATCTGGTGGATTTTCGGGAAAAATCAAAGTGTTCGGATTTGGATTCTGACGATCTTTACATAAGCTTATTTATCATATAGAGTACTAATACGATCTCAGAATAACAATAAAAGAACCCCTACATAGTGTGGCATGAAAAGTGTTCTTATTCAGCATAATCAGCAAAAAGCACTATTCATAAGGGTTTCAAAAATTCCAAAATTTGGGGTTATTACAAAAGGTGAAAGCGGCGGAACCAAGGAAGACTACTGTTGAACACACTCTGCCTGAGGGTAATACAGGGGAGAAACAGCTCTATCCTCCACCACCTTTCCCTAAGAGATTGCAACAACAAAAGCTGGATAAGCAGTTCGGTAAGTTTCTGGAGGTGTTCAAGAAACTTCACATCAATATACCTTTCGCTGAGGCTCTGGAGCAAATGCCTAGTTATGCGAAGTTTATGAAGAGTATTCTTGCAAGGAAGGTGAAACTGGATGACCTTGAGACCGCTGCTCTAATGGAAGAATGCAGCGCTGTGCTGCAGCAAAAGTTACCTCCAAAGCTTAAAGATCCAGGTAGCTTCACCATTCTTTGCACCATTGGCAAGTTGTCGTTTGACATGTGCCTTTGTGATTTGGGAGCAAGCATCAATCTGATGTCGTTGTCGATCTTTAAAAAGTTGGATTTGCCTAATCCAAAACCCACCTACATGTCTTTACAATTGGCTGATCGTTCTATTACTTACCCAAGGGGCATAGTGGAGGATGTGCTAGTCAAGGTGGATAAGCTCTTCTTTCCTGCAGACTTTGTTATTCTGGATTTCGAGGAAGATAAGAAGATTCCCATAATCTTGGGAAGACCTTTCTTGGCTACTGGCCGTACCTTGATAGATGTGTAGAAAGGTGAACTTACTATGCGGGTGCAGGATCAGGATGTGACCTTCAATGTATTCAAAGCAATGAAATTTCCTACAGAAGATGAGGAGTGCTTAAAAGTGGATGTGATTGATTCTGCGATTACTTCAGAACTCGATCATATGCTAATGTCTGATGCATTAGAAAACGCCTTAGTGGGGGATTTTGACAGTGATGATGAAGATGGCAATGAGCAATTATAATATCTTAATGCTTCTCCCTGGAGGCGAAAGCTAGACATGCCGTTTGAATCTCTTGGTACTTCTGACCTCAAGAATGCTGAAGGAAAGCTCAAACCATCAATTGAGGAAGTACCGACCTTGGAGCTCAAGCCATTGCCTGAACACTTGAGGTATGCTTTTTTAGGAGATGCATCTATATTACATGTTATTATTGCATTTGACCTTTCAGGTAGTGAGGAGGACAAGCTCTTAAGGATTTTGAGAGAATTCAAATCGGCTATTGGATGGACCATAACAGACATCAAGGGGATCAGCCCTTCATATTGCATGCATAAGATTCTGCTAGAAGAGGGTAGTAAGCCAACTGTTGAGCAACAGTGCAGACTTAATCCTATCATGAAGGAGGTGGTGAAGAAAGAAATTCTAAAATGGCTAGATGCAGGCATCATTTATCCTATTTCTGACAGTTCTTGGGTGAGTCCCGTGCAATGTGTGCCTAAGAAAGGAGGTATCACTGTGGTAGAAAATGAGAAGAATGAGCTCATCCCCACTCGAACAGTTACAGGATGGAGAGTATGCATGGACTACCGAAAGTTGAACAAGGCCACGAGGAAGGATCACTTCCCTCTTCCATTTATTGATCATATGCTTGATAGGTTAGCTGGTCATGAGTATTATTGTCTTCCGGATGGCTACTCAGGGTATAATCAGATTTGTATTGCACCAGAGGATTAAGAAAAGACTACCTTCACTTGTCTATTTGGCACGTTTACTTTTCGCAGAGTTTCGTTTGGGTTATGTGGCGCACCGGGCACTTTTCAGAGATGTATGATGGCTATATTTTCTGACATGATTGGGAATAATGTCGAGGTGTTCATGGACGACTTCTCCGTCTTTGGACATTCGTATGATGAATGTTTGAATAATCTTCATGCCGTGCTCAAAAGGTGTGTGGAAAATAATTTGGTGCTCAATTGGGAAAAATGTCATTTTATGGTGCGTGAAGGCATTATTCTTAGGCATAAGGTCTCTAGCAAGGGTCTTGAGGTAGATAAAGCCAAGGTGGGAGTCATTGAAAATCTCCTACCACCTATTTCTGTGAAGGGAATCCGTATTTTTCTTGGTCATGCGGGTTTTTATCGGAGTTTCATCAAGGACTTATCGAAGATATCTAAGCCGTTGTGCAACTTGCTTGAGAAAGACGTGCCTTTAAAATTTGATGATGAATGTTTGACGTCATTCGAGACTCTTAAGAAGAGTTTAATCACTGCACCAGTTGTTACATCACCGGATTGGATAGAGCCTTTTGAGATGATGTGTGATGCGAGTGATTATGCGGTAGGCGCAGTTCTTGGGCAGCGCAAGAATAATCTCTTTCATGTGGTCTACTATGCTAGCAAGACCTTAAATGGGGCCCAAATGAACTACACCACTACTGAGAAGGAGCTCTTAGCTATAAATTTCGATCTTATCTGCTTGGGACAAAAGTGACAGTATTTTCTGATCATGCGTTCATTCGCTATTTGGTTTCCAAGAAGGATTCGAAGCCGAGACTCATTCGTTGGGTGCTCTTACTACAAGAATTTGAGTTAGAGATCAAGGATCGAAAAGGCACTGAGAATCAAGTAGCTGACCATCTCTCTAGATTAGAGAATCCCGAGTCTACTTCACAGGATAAGACATTGATCAACGAATCTTTTCCGGATGAGCAGTTGTTCGCAATTCAGGAGGAAGAGCCATGGTTTGCAGATATTGTAAACTATCTTGTCAGCAATATTTTGCCTCCTAATTTGACCTCAGCTCAAAAGAAGAAGTTTCTGCATGAGGTGAAGTGGTATATGTGGGATGAACCATATTTGTTTAGATAGGGAGCCGACCAGATCATCAGGAGATGTATCCCATTCTGTGAGACGAAGGGGATATTACGAGACTACCACTCCACAGTTTATGGTGGACACTATGGTGGTGAGAAGACGGCAGCTCGTATTCTGTAAGCAGGTTTTTTCTGGCCTACTTTGTTTAAGGATGCTCATCAATTTATTTTAAGGTGTGATCGTTGCCAACGAGTGGGAAATTTGACGAGAAAGGATGAGATGCCGTTAAATGTGATGCTTGAAGTCGAGGTCTTTGATATTTGGGGAATCGATTTCATGGGGCCTTTTGTCTCGTCCTGCAACAATCAGTACATCTTGCTGGCAGTCGATTATGTCTCAAAATGGGTAGAAGTCAAAGCTCTACCAACAAATGATGCAAAGGCAGTGTTGAATTTTCTTCATAAGAAGATTTTCACAAGGTTTGGAACGCCTCGGGTAATCATAAGTGATGAAAGGTCACATTTCTGCAACCGTAAGTTCACTTCTATGATGCAGTGTTATAATGTGAATCATCGAGTTGCTACTGCCTATCATCCACAAACAAATGGTCAAGCGGAAGTGTTTAACAGAGAGATCAAGCGCATTCTAGAGAACGTTGTTTGTTCGTCAAGGAAGGATTGGTCTTTAAAGCTCGATGAAGCTGTTTGGGCTTACAGAACAGCATACAAAACTCTACTTGGTATGTCCCCGTTTCAACTGGTGTATGGTAAGGGATGTCATTTACCTGCAGAGCTTGAGCATAAGGCCTATCGGGCGTTAAAAAAGTTGAACTTGGATCTAGATCCAGCTGGAAAGAAACGAATGCTTCAGCTTAATAAACTTGATGAATTTCGACTCCAAGCGTACGAGAACAACAAAATGTACAAGGAAAAGGTGAAGAGGTGGCACGATAGGAAGCTACATCCTAAGTTATTCGTGCCGGGGCAACAAGTTCTCTTATTCAACTCTCGTCTCCGACTTTTCCCTGGGAAGTTGAAATCAAGGTGGTCTGGACCTTTTATTGTCAAAACTGTGTTTCCACACGGAGCGGTGGAGATTTTTGAGAATGATCCGGACCAAGCATTCAAGGTTAATGGTCAACGTTTGAAGCACTACTATGGGGACATGGCAAACCGAGAAGTGGTTAGTGCCTTTTTATTGTCAACTTGAGGAAGGTACGCAATGTCAAGCTAATGACGAAAAAGAAGCGCTGCGTGGGAGGCAACCCATGATTTGTTGTTACAGGAACCCTTAGAAGTTAATAACCTATCCAAAACCACAAAAAAATCAGAAAAACCGGGCTGAATTTTTTTTTTCCAGTGACCCCCTGAGCGCCCTCTCAGCTCTGCTGAGCGCCCGCTCAGCTTTGCTGAGCGACTGCTCAGGGGTCGGCTGAAAGAATTTTTTTTTAAGTTCAATAAAAATTCAAAAAAAAAATCAGAAAAATAAAACACAAATTGCAGCCCATAAACCCACGACCTATTCCCCATTATCCCATGATTTTTACCCTTAAACACACTCCTAATCAAATTCTACCCTAATCCATACCCTATATATATATGCACCTATCCCATATATCTCCCACACAACTTCTACACTTCAACTCTCTCCCAAACACAAAAACACAATTCTCAAGCACTTTTATTCAGATTCAATGACACCCAAGAGAGCAAGGACCATCGATAGCAGCAACACTGTGCCTATGGCTGATTCTTCAAGGGGTACTGCTGTGAGGCCTCGGTTGAATGATAGGGCTACGGAGGTGGAGTACACTAGGCTTTTGGGGAAGCCAATTCTGAAGGAGAGGGGATTTTTACCATCGGGGAGGGATGGTGAGTTGTTACCTATGATTGTTGAGAAGGGGTGGATAGCTTTTTGTGAGTCGCCTGAAGCAGTGCCGATGAGCGTGGTTCGCAAGTTCTATACAAACGCGAAGGCCGAGAAGAATGGGTTTTCTATGGTCCGGGGGATGACGGTTGATTATCACCCAGCGGTGATTCGTCGTGTGATTGGGCAGAGAGAGAAGAAGCCCACGGAGGAGAACTGGAACGAGAAGACTGCTGAGGATTTTCACTTGGATTTGATTTGTGCTACTCTCTGTAGGCCGGGCACAGTATGGACTTTCAAGACTGGAACTAATGAGTATCGTCACTTTCCGGCGATCGCGATGAGCAGTTTTGCCCGTACATGGAATGCGTTTATTTGTGCTAATATTCTGCCTTCTTCGCATGCACATGAGGTCACAGTTGAGAGAGCACAGTTGTTGTGGAGAATTTTGAATGAGGAGTGCTATGTGGACCTTGGTGAGTTCATCTACCAAGGAATTCTGAAGTTTTTAAGGGGAGCTAAGCACATGAACATCCCTTATGCATCCAAGGTTACTAAGCTTTGCCGAGCGGTGGGAGTGCATTGGCCGTCTCATGAGCAGTTGCAGTTGCCGGCCGCTCCTATTGATTCTGGGACTCTGAATGCGATGCAGGAGTGGACCGATGGTGAGCTCGAGGAGCATGGGCTGGGTTATCGTCTTCCAGGAGGGCGTCCAGCACGAGGTGCTACCATGGCGAGGCCAAGGCATGATGAGGCTGGTTCTTCGAGAGCTCAGGAGGGTGCTGGGATGGCTGATGCCCAGTATAGGAGGCTGTCACGGAGGATGGATGCTATGTATGAGATGCAGAGCAGGTTTGCTCAGGAGCTCACCGTTGCGCTAGGAACTGCTTTTCGAGGCCTTGGAGCTGACATCCAGTGGCCAGTTTTTGGTGAGGACTCTGCATATCCGTCTCCTGATACACCACCCACTGAGGGTGATGATGATGATGACTCCGAGTAGGTATACCCTGTGTTCCTTTCTACTACCTTCACTGGGGACAGTGAAGATTTTAAGTTTGGGGGTGGTAGTTAAGGAATATTTTTTTGTGTGTGTCATATAGCTGCATATTCATGATAGTTAGTTCATATAGTTGCATAATTTTTGCCATATAGTTTTTTTTATACATAGCTTTATTTGTTTATCATATCATGTAGCTCATGCATATACCATGATCCCTTTTGCGATGATTTACCGACTGATTTGTGATGTTGATGCGAGTGTAGTGATAGCATTAAAGTGATGTTGAGTCGTGTAGGTTGATATGCATGCTAGAAACACTTGTATTTTCACTAAGTCTTAGAGAATGCTTAAGGACTAGATTGTTGTTATGATCTGATTATTTTCGAGGTTAATCTATTTATTATGCTTAGAATTTTATAATATGTTCTTAGTGATAAAGGCATGAAAAAGGAAAAATATGGAGTAAAAAAAATGGAATTTGTTGCTAATTGTGGCTAGGCGTCAAATGGCTAGTAGCCGGCTCATATATTTATGCGAGTAGTCTAGGGTTGAGCAAGATGGAGCGAAACGCACTTGCTCAGAAATTTTGAAAAAAAAACAGAAAAAAAAGAAAAAGAAAAAAAAGAGTATGCGTTTATGCAAAATTGATCACGAGTGGGCTATTTGGTATTCGAGTTATTAAGTTCTTAGGGGACTTTGTGCCTAGTGACCTAAGGCTTTTAGAGTCTGGGATCCGCTAACCTAAAGCTCACTACATGGATACCATTATATAAGTCTTTTGTGGACCTCACTCATTGCACGGTCAAATAAGCATTACTGTTAGGAATAAAAAGCATGATTCCGTTATAAGCTCCAGAATTCTTGTAGTGTTATAAGTCACTTTTTGCCTAGAATTTTTATTCTTTGTATAATCATGTGATTGCCTTGATGATAGTTGAGTCATAATAATTGATTTAGTTCCGGAGCATATCTGTTAAGCATCTGCACACACCACGTTTTTGGCTGTATATTAGTTGGCATGATGTGATTGATCTTTAGTCGCCTAATTGCATTTGTTGAGATGTTGTAAGTTGGTTGGTTTGGTCGAAGTAAGGGGGATCGCTGCATTTCATATAGATTGCATTCATGCATATTTTTATTTGTATTTTAGTCTGTGACGCTTGAGGATAAGCATCGATTTAAGTTTGGGGGTGTGATAAGTGGCATTTTATACCACTTAGAACGTCTTAAAATAGCTTAAATTGGTGTCTTGAAATCAAGTATTTTGTGTATTTGATGCGTTTTTCTAGTGTTTGTGCATTTCAGGGTAATAGTTGCATTTCGGGGGAGTAATCATCAATAATAAGTCTTGGCATGTGTCTAGCATTGCGAGAGGGAAGAGAGGAGCAGATTACAGGGAAGAAACGGAGCAAAAATCAGACATTTTCCAGTAGGGGTCTGAGCGTATGCTGAGCGGCCGCGCAGGGTCGAGAAATCAGATTATTTATTTTAGACTTCTATTTCTGTTTGGCTTCAAACTTCTGTGTAATCTGAGTTTTATGGGACTTCTATATAAGTAGATTTCAGAGATGTTTCACGGGTGTTGAATCGTTGTATTAATCGAGGAGCGAAGGAGATAAGGAAGAAGGCCGTTTTAGCATACCGCAACGAAGAGGAAGCATATTTTCTTGTGATTCTTTATTTTATTGTAACGTTGGATGCTAGTTTTCTTTGCTTTGAACCTATTTACTCTTGTGACGTACTCTGGTTTAATTTAATTAGTTTAGTTATTATTCTTTTGTGTTTATTTATCATGTTTTCATATGAACCCATGATGACGATAAGTGCTATCATGGGCTAATCGTGATCATGGGGTCGTAACGGATTTACTATGGAATTCTGTAGTTAGTTGTTTAATACCTTAGTGTGTGATGATTGTATGATATCTAGTATTGGTTGTGCGTATTCGTCTTATATGCGTCGCGAACATATAAGATAGGGTGTTAATCTCTTGTGAAGCGACGGTGGATATCGAGATTTAGAACTTGCCATGCTAGCATAGGTTCATGTATGATGTTGCATGATTAGTGGGTAACTCTAACCGTTTTATTCGCCCTGTGTAACCAAAAGGAATAACTTGTGCTTAAATCATTATGTTGTCAATTTCTGTAGACATATAGGGACTCAACATAATTGATGCCTATTCAACTTCTATCTTAATTGTGGATGTTTGGTAGAATGGTATTAGTATAATGAAAGTTGGCTTTTATCAGTATCGTGTTATTCGATTAATATCATCGATGTTGCATGCTAAGGTTAATAATAATGACTATTGAAGGAAGTAGTAATGAAGTTATGATTTCATGAGTGTTTTAATATTGTTAATTCGAAGTGTTAATTAAGTGGTTAATTTTAGTAGTTAATAACTAGTTAACAAATCTAAGTGTTATTGTCTTAATATTGAGAAGTAATCATATATTGGTGAGTGAGTTTAATTGAACATAATTAGTCTGAGTCTCTGTGGAAATGAACTAGAAAGTATTCTATATTACTTGCGAACGCGTATACTTGTGTGTATTATTAGCACGTGTTTTCGCCCTAACATAAGACAATCTGTAAACACTGATCATAAAGTCTGATGCATGAGAACAAAAACTAAGAAGATTTTGAGAAAGAAACCGAAACCATTCCAAGTTCATTTACCAGTCTTGTAAAAGTAGCTTCACATAGTGGTTTTGTGAAGATATCTGCTAGTTGTTGATCTGTTGGAACAAAATGCAATTCCACTGTACCTTCCATCACATGTTCCCTAATGAAATGGTACCTAATGCTGATGTGCTTTGTCATTGAGTGATGAACTGGATTACCAGTCATAGCAATAACACTTTGATTATCACAGTAAATGGGTACTTTAGAAAATTCTAACCCATAGTCCAGTAACTGATTCTTCATCCAAAGAATCTGTGCACAACAGCTTCCTGTAGCAATATATTCTGCTTCTGCAGTTGATGTGGAAATTGATTTTTGTTTCTTGCTAAACTAAGAAACCAATCTGCCTCCAAAAAATTGGCAGCTTTCAATAGTGCTTTTCCTGTCTATTTTGCATCATGCAAAGTAACCTATTAGCTTAAAATCTGATTCTCTAGGATACCACAATCCTAGATCAGCTGTACCCTTGAGGTACTTGAAAATTCTTTTCACAGCTATTAGATGAGGTTCTCTTGGATCAGCCTGAAATTTTGCACAAAGACAGGTAGCATACATGATATCAGGTCTACTTGCAGTAAATAGAGTAAAGAGCCAATCATACCTCTGTAGTTAGTAATATCTACTGGTGCTCCAGTATCTTTATCTAACTTGGTTGCAGTGGCCATGGGAGTGGATGCAGTTGAACAGTCTTGTATTCCCAATTTCTTGAGTAAATTTCTGGTGTACTTGGATTGATTTATGAAAGTACCTTCTTCATTTTGCTTGACTTGAAGTCCCCAAAAATAGCTAAACTCTCCCATCATACTCATTTGATATCTTGACTGCATTAGTTTTACAAACCTTTCACAGAGTTTGGCATTTATAGAACCAAAGATGATATCATTAACATATATTTATACCAAAAGTAAGTATTTTCCATGGTTAAGGTAGAACAGTATTTTACCAATTGTGCCTCTATTAAATCCACTTTCCAGAAGAAATTGAGCTAAAGTCTCATACCATGCTCTTGAAGCTTGCTTAAGGCAATAAAGTGCTTTATCAAGTCTGTAGACATGATTAGGAAATTTTGGATCTACAAATCCTGGAGGTTGTTCAACATATACCTCTTCTTCCAATTCTCCATTGAGAAAAGCACTTTTCACATCCATTTGAAAGACTTTAAACTACTTGTGAGCAGCATAAGCCAAAAAGATTCTTATGGCTTCCAATCTAGCAACTGGTGCAAATGTTTCATCATAATCAATACCCTCTTGTTGAGAGTAACCTTTAGCAACCAGTCTTGATTTGTTTCTTATAATTATGTCATCACTGTCAGTTTTGTTTCTGAACACCCATTTTATGCCAACAATTGATCTGTTCTTTGGTCTTGGCACTAGGGTCCAGACTTTATTTCTTTCAAATTCATTTAACTCTTCCTGCATTACTTGCACCCAATCAGCATCTTGAAGAGCTTCTTTCACTTTCTTTGGTTCAGTCTAAGATAGAAAGGAATGATAGAGATATTCATTTGATGTTGTTGTTCTAGTTCTGAGACCTGCTTCAAGATCTCCAATTATTAAGTCTGGTGTGTGTGATTTGGTCCACTTCCTTGCAGATGGAATTGATCTCTAGAACTGAATCCTCCCCCATGATTCATGTTGTCTTCATCAGCATTTTCTGATGCTCCCCCTAAAGTTATGCTTTCTGAAATTTCATAATTTGAGTTGGATCCTTTAGGAATTGAAGAATCAGAGTTTTCAGAATTATCAGAATTTGGCTCATCAGAACTTGATGAATCAGAACTTAAAGAGCCAGTGACAGGTTATGATGCTTCTTGAGAGTCTTGAGTTGTGGTAGGATCTTCAGCTTGCTCCCCCTAAACAGGTGCATTTTCCCTTGGAGTAGTTACCACAGTTTCAATGACATCAGAATTTAACCCATCAGAACTTACAGGATCAGGATTTAAGCCATCAGAATTTACAGAATCAGAATTTAAATCTTCATTTTCAAATCTCAGCTGATCATGATCATTGAAATCTTCAAGTCCATTAATCTTTTTATCATCAAAAGATACATTGATAGATTCCATGACAACCCTTGTTCTTAAATTGTAGACTCTGAAGGCTTTTGTGGAAAGTGGATATCCAACAAAAATTCCTTCATCAGCTTTTAGATCAAATTTTGACAGTTGTTCGGGATGAGTCTTAAGAACAAAACACTTACATCCAAATACATGAAAGTATTTCAAATTTGGCTTCTTTTTCTTCACCATCTCATATGGTGTTTTTCCATGCTTGTTTATGAGTGTAGCATTCTATGTAAAACAAGCAGTCTACACAGCTTCAGCCCAAAACTAGGTTGGCAACTTTGCTTCATCAAGCATAGTTCGTGCAACTTCAATGAGAGTCATGTTCTTTCTTTCTACAACTCCATTTTGATGTGGAGTTACAGGTGCAGTAAATTCCTGCTTAATTCCATGCTCTTTGCAGAACTCTTCCATGATTGAATTCTTGAACTCAGTGCCATTATCACTTCTTATTATTTTAACAGAGTCTTTGACCAATTTATCCAACTGTCTAACATGATCAGTTAGAGTAGATGCAGTTTCATTCTTCTTGTGCAAGAAATACACCCAAGTGTATCTTGTGAACTCATCCACTATAACCATAACATATTTCTTCTTTGCAATAGACATGACATTGACTGCACTAAATAGATCAACATGCAGTAGGTGATAAGGCTCAAGAATTGAGTATTCAGTTTTGCTCTTGAATGAAGATTTTCTTTGTTTTGCCTTTTGACATGAATCACAAAGGCCATCAGGAGCAAATACTGATTTTGGCAGTCCTCTCACAAGATCTTTCTTTACTAGCTCATTTATGTTGTTGAAATTTAAATGAGAGAGTCTCTTGTGCCAATTCCAGCTTTCTTCAATTGATGCTCTACTCAATAAACATATTGCAGATCCATCAGAATTTGTTAAAAGTATGGCTTCATATATGTTATCATGTATGTAACCTTTCACAGCCACTTTGCTTGTAGAATTACTTACAACTTCAAAGTGTTCTTCAAAGAAATCCACATGATAACCTCTGTCACAGATATGACTCACACTTAGCAGATTGTGTTTAAGTCCTGAGATAAGAGCTACTGATTCAATGATGACATTCCCAAGATTGATATTGTCATATCCCAGAGTTTTTCCCATGTTGCCATCTCCAAAAGAAACTCCTGGGCCAGCTTTCTCCACAAAGTCTGATAGCAGGGTTTTATTTCCAGTCATATATCCTGAACATCCATTGTCCAGAACTATGATGTTTTTCCTGTTGCCCTGCAATCACAAAGACTACTATTTGTTAGTTTTAAGGACCCAGACTTGCTTGGATTCTTTGGCCTTCTTAAGTTTGTTAGCATTTGCAGCGGATTTAATTTCAGAGTTTATGCTAACATGCTATTTATCAGACTTTGTATCAGAATTTACACTAGAAGGAATTACACTAACTTTCTTCAAAGAAGGTTTTATTTGATAATAATCATAGTACAAACTATGATATTCCTTACAAGTATAAATCGAATGCCATAAACTACCACAATAAAAACAAGGATTTTGGGGTTTAAACTAATAGACTGACTCTTAACTCCTGATTTAAGAGGTAAAGAGTTTATACCTTTATTTTTCCTGCAAAAAGAAGCAAGATGGTTAGAGTTTCCACAGTTGTAACATTTCTTTCTAGGAGCATTAGGAACAGGCATATAATTATTGCTTTTATTCACACCTTCCTTTCCATTCCTATTTTCCCTAGCTTCCTTTATCTTGTTCATATTTGTAATCTCTTTCAGCTTATACTTAAGCTGCTTCTTTTTCATTAAGTCTATGTTTACTTCAGCTGGTTTATCCTGTTTTAATTTGTCAGAAGTTGACTTTTCTTTTACTTCTGTCTTAGAAACTTTCATCTTTTCAGAATCAGACATAATAGTTTTTGTTACAAATTTAACAGGATTTACCTTTGGCTTAGCAGTCTGTTTAACAATAATTGGCTCAATTTGCACAATTCCCTTCTCACTTTTATCATCTCCATAACCTAAGCCCTCTTTCTAGTTTCCGCTACTTAGTATATTCTGAGTTGTTCTGCCAGAGTTAGTCCAAGTTCTGATGATCTCTCTTTCCTTTTCTAAATCAATATTTAGAGATTCATTCAATTTTAGCACTTCATCTCTAACATACAAAGCCTCATCTCTTTCTTTCTTAGTTTGATGAAGAAAAACTAACTTCTTTTCTAAATAGTCATTTCTGTTTTTAAGAGCAAGACTTTTAGATGTTAATCTTTCACATGTTAAAGTCTAATCTCTAAAACTAATGAACATGGTTTTAAGGTATAATTTCAACTCAGTAATATCATCAGTATGAAAAGCAAAAGTTGTTTGAGGTACCTTCAATTCAGCAGTGTCAGTACTACTATCAACATTTGCCATCAAGGCATAGTTAACCTCATTTTCAGAATCTGAAGTGTCTGTCCAGCTTTTCTTCTTTGTGACACGTGCCTTTCCTTTATCACTTTTTCCTTTCTTGTAGTCAGGAGATATGTGGCCTCTTTCACCATAATTATAACATTTGACATTTGAGTTGTCTCCTTTGTCAGACTTTCCTCCTTTGCCTTCAGACATTCTGAACCATTTCTTATCAGAACTTCCACCTTTCCTGGAAAACTTCTTGCTCTTTCTGAATTTTTTGTAGGCTATCTTTGTGATACCCTTTACCATAAGAGCACACAGTTGCATCATCTTTGCATCAACATCAACTTCAGATAAACTTTCAGTTTTTGAATCATCATCATCAGAATATGATGACTCTGAATCAGACTTTATGATGAGAGCCTTTCCTTTGCCCTTCTTTGAGACAACAACTTTAGGAGACTCCTCCTCAGCTTTAAGAGCAACTGTTCTTAACTTTCTTCCATGCCTCTTACTCCTTTGATCCATCTCAAGTTTATAAGTCTTGAGCATACCATAAATTTCATCAAGAGTAGTTTCAGTAAGGTCATAGTTGTCTCTTATGGTAGTAGACTTCAAATCCCAATTTTCAGGAAGAGCTAAAAGGAATTTTAGATTTGAATCTTCAAGATCATATTCCTTGTCCCCCAGTGACAAATCATTCAAGAATTTGGCAAACATGTCATATAAATCAGTTAATGACTCATCAGCTTTTGAGTCAAAGTGCTTATACTCTTGAGTGAGTATAGTCCTCCTGTTCTTTTTAATTGCATCAGTTCCCTGGCATCTTGTCTCTAAAGCATCCCATATCTCCTTTGCAGTCTTGCATCCAATTACCCTGTTTGACATGACATTATCAATTGCACTATGCAGCAAATGCCTTACCCTTGCATCCTTGGCAATAGATGAGATACGTTCAGGTGTGTATTCACCTCTCTCCTTTGGTATGGTCTTTGATGGTTGATCAACAACTGTAACAGAGAGCTTGGTGGGCTTATATGGTCCTTCATTAATTCTGTCAAGGTATTATGGATCTGTAGCTTCCAGAAACATAGCCATCTTCACTTTCCATATGGGATACTCAGAAGGTTTAAGTATGGGAACCCTAATAGTCTCATATCGACTGTGGGTTTGAGTTTTTTGAGTTTCTTGAGTTTTGGTGGGCTTAGTTGGGGTTTTTGTTTTTTCAGACATGATTGTTTGGATCTTTACTGTATGTGTGTTAACAGAATAGCTCTAATACCACTTGTTAGGTCACACAACACTATAGAAGGAGGTTCAATATAGTGTTTATACAATCAAATCGATTTCAACACAAGTATGTAACAAAGATCAATTTATATTCAAATAAACTCTATTACAATAGAACTGTTGTTCTCTCTCAGTGATGAACAATATCACTAAGAGCTGCTAGGTTACAATTTATAATCTTCTCGATAATGATAACACATATAGTGTAAACCCTAAGTTGTGTTTATATAGTATAAAGTTACAAGATATCTTCTAATTGATATGGAATATAATTATGTCTCCTAAAATATATCAATCAGATATCTTCTACAAGTCTTCTAGTCCTCTAACTCTTCATGCATATCTTCTTTTGTTTTAGTCAAGATCTTCTCCTGTAAATCAGCCGAATTTCTTATCTGAAGTCTTCCCGCACTTAAGTCCTGATATATATCTTCTGACGCCTTAAGTTCTGATATTAAGTTCTGGCTTCAGTAAGTTCTGATTTTAGTAAGTCCTGATAAGTCCCTTTGTTAAGTTCTGAAAACTAAACACAAATCAGATTATACATGACGTCTCAAATATATCTAAAAAAAATGTACAAAGAGTTCTCACAATCATTTTCAAGGTGCTCCTCTAGTTTGAGCATATAATTCTATTTCCTTGATTGTCTGGAATTCTTCCCAAGCTTCCTGTTGTTTTCTTCTATTTGATTCTGGAGTTGTCTGTGGAATTCAAGTTCATCAGCTTCAGATAGATCCAACATTTCTTGCATTTCCAATAGAGTCTCATTTCTAGAGATACTCAATTGGTCATCCAGTCTGAAGAATCTTTTAACTCCCTTATCATCCATGAATTCCATCAGCCAATAAGGCCTCAAATGCACTCTCTTTCCTGTGAAGGGAATTGTTAGAGTTCTTGGAAATGCATTCTTGGCTTTATTACTACTTAGATCTTCTATCTTCTTTGGAACCAGTTTCCTTGCAGTTACATTGAACCCAAAGTTCTTCTTGAAGGATGAGAAGACTTTTATCAGAATAGATTGGCTTTCTTGAAGAATCATGTGAAGTGGACATGTGATTTCTTTCCCTCCCTTGTACTTGAACACCAGCCTTTCAGGAAGATGTATGTGAGCATCAATCCCTCTTACTTCTTCCAATTCATCCAAGTAGAGGTTTATTTTAGAAAACTCCTTGATGTCACAGATGTATAAGAGATCTTCCTTGTTGACGGTAGGTTGAGATTTGGTTAGGGTCTTGGATCTAAGAGTCACAGGCTTCACTTTCTTGGTTGCTCTAATCTTTGTCTTCTTTAGCTTGTTAAGATAGGTAAATTGAATTCAGGAATTGGTAAACTTTCCCAGTCTATTGGCTCATCCTTGGGAATAATAGGCTCACCATGAAAGTTCTTTGTTGGATCTACCTCGAATTCCTCATGCACCACTGAGGGCTTGGATGTTTGAGTTGAAGTTGTAGACTGTTTGGGAATGTAGTCTTCCATTTCCTCATCATTGAAGTCCATTTTTCTTTTAGAATGAAGCTTGTATCTGAATTTTCTTTTCTGTGGAGCTTCAATTTGCATTTGTTGATCTTGAGCTTCAGTAATCACAGGTGGTTTTTCAAAAATCTCAGTTGTATATTTGACAGCTTGAAGTTTGGCCAAGATAGCAGCTTGCTCCTTCTTTTATTTGAGCTTCTTAGCATCTAAAGCAACCTGCTTCTTTTCTTGCTTGATCCTTTCTTTTTCTTCCTTCTTAGCTTCTACAAGCAGAGGTTGTCCAGCTACCACACAGATCTCTTTTCCATTCCTGTAAATTTTAGCAATTCTCTTCTTTTAAACTGAATCAGATGGATCTTTGTAAAATGTAATTGACCTTGCCAACGGCTTCTTTTCATCTGACCTAGGTGTCTCAAATATAAGATCAACAGGATTTTTTTCTGAGAACTTTGAATAGTTCCTTTTTGGCTTCAGAATTAGATTGGATTTTGGAGATTTGATGCATGAGGTTTGGTCTTTTTCCAAGCTACCTAGACTCATTTCATTCACAGAGACTTGTTTGACTTGTGAGTGGTGATGAAAAGTCTTGTCTGGTTTCTGTATCTGACCAAATTTCTTTTAAATATCTGCTTCAATTTTCTTCCATTTGTCATCTAGCTCCTTATCAGCTACTACTACATCAATCTTTGTCAGTTTGTCATTTGATTCCAGTTTTGTTGCTGCTAGATTGATGAGATCAATGCTATCCATAGCTGGTGGCTTAGTGAAAGTAATTCCTGGTACAATTACTTTGCTCATTTGAATGTTGAGTTGTTTCTCCCCCTCACTTGATGGACCTTTCTCCCCCTTTTTGTTAGCATCAAGTTGTTGAGAAGAAGGGAGTTGTGCAGCCACCAAATGTTGGAGTAGAGCAGTCTGAGCTTCCTGATTTGCAAGTAGCTTGAATCTTGTGCAGCTGTAGAGCTTCAAGATGTGTTGTAAGTAACCTTTTAGTGATGGCACTTTTGGATGCTTGAATGGTTGTTTAGGTGTCATGAATAAGCTTGAATAATATGGATTGGAGATGTGAATATGAACATTCTTTGGTTAACATCCAGGAGGGAATGTCTGCATCCCCCCCCATGCTCATGGTGTCATCCTCATCATCCCCACCATCATCCCCAAAGGAGTCTTCAGCCAGTTCAAACTCACTGCCAATTGTAGATGGCATAACAGTGATTACATCATTTGCCCTTTGTAATGAAGCAGTTATATGTACCAAGTTAAGCATCTTTTCAGCCTCCTCATTGCCCTGTCCAGCTAGAGTTTGATAAGCTTGAACAGGATGAGTAAATGTCTCAGCATCCAGGGAGATAGAATCTATGACAGCTTGATATTCTTGCTGAAATAATCTCTCCCTTTCTACATCACTTACATTTATTGACTCACTAGCAATGGTGTCCACCCTTATAACTCCTATACCTGCATTTCTCTCATGATCTCTCTTTTTTGCATCAAGGGCTCCCCTTGGCTCACCACCCTCACACCCTCACCTTCACCTTCTAAGGTGGGACTCCTCTCACTCTCTTTTGCTAGGCTGGAAGAAATAGCCTGCATGAGTTCACTCCTTTCCTCTCCTTTTGCCTGGGAGCAACCCAGCCTCTCACTCATTTCACTCCCTTCCCTCAGTCCTAAGAGTGATTGCATAACTACTAATTCATCTACACTTGTAACAATAGTTGAAATTTCAGTGTGTGCAGTGAGTACTAACAGATGAGGAATATCCATCGGGATAGTAGTTAGGCTAGCCGACAGATGACTGCTGTTAGGCACATCTGTCGGGATACAATCACTAGCTGACGGATGAGCAATATCCACCGGAATAGAAGAAATGATTGAGTTTGGAGTGGAGACTATTGTAGCCTCTGTGCAGATTGATGAAAATTTGGGCACAGATATCTTAGTAGATCCTGAAAGAATTGGCAAGTGAGCCAACAAATCCTCTAAAAGATGATGCTCACTTGCACTAGATTTTGGCTTCCCCAACAGAGTTAAAGAAGGGGAATCAGGAATTGATGTTTTTATCATATCCATATCCAGATAAATTATGGGAGAGTTTAGTGTTTGAGGTGCTTCTATCACTAAAGATTTTGGCTGTGACTCCATATTTATTGGAGCCACATCAAACTGACTTTGAGATGGTACAGTGACTGAGTATTTAGCTTCAGTTTGCACTGTGTGTGTTCCCTATGCATCCCCAAGGGTTTTAGATCTCTTCTTTCTGGCATAGGTTTGAGGTGAACTTGTGTCCCTTACCTTCTTGGCATGTGCTCCTGGTTGGGAGCTTGTTTCAATAGTAACATCCTTTTGGGAGGATGAAACTAGAGTTGTGATAATTTCCTTATTAACTACCACAGTTTGTTGGGAAACTGTGGTATGGCTAGGCTTGGGTACACTTTCCTCACCAACCTTATCCTTAGGGTTTCTTTGATTTTCACCCTGTCCCTCACCCAACTCAATACCATGTACACTCCCCTCTTTAGGTTTGGTAGTTTTTGCAACTGGTTTCTTTTGAGAGAAACCAGAGGGGGCTTTCTTTGCTTTGGATTTTGAAGTTTTTGTTTTGGTAGCTTGGGTAGGCATCTGTTGGGTCATTGACACAGATGTCATAGCTACACTTAAAGGCAAAGAAATTTGTGAGGTTGGAATAGTGGAGACAGTGGTGCTTACCTCACTTACCTGAGGGCCCTCCATGATTGGAATGTAGAAGAGGGGCACCTCTTTGTGGTGACTTGCTCTATTGAGATTTGTAATGATTCTTCTTTCTTGAACCCAATAATTTAGTTTGTTGGTTGGGTTCTCAATAGCAATATTCTCAATAAGATGGTTAGCAAGCATCATAAAGAATCTAGCATAATAGATACTTTTACCTCTCTTATTAATTTCCCTTAACTTATAGCCTAGTTCAAACATAACCATGTCACTGAAATTATGATAATTATCAGTAACTAGCAGATAAAGCATGTTAAGCATGGCAGTATTAATAGAATCAAAATTACTCGCTTTACCAGAAAACACTTTGGTAACTACATCACACAAATAACTCCACTCTTTTCTAAGACCTAGCCTCCTAATCTCACTTAACTTAGAGGTAGGGAGAGCATAGCTAATAGAATTAAGCATGGTAGCTAAATTAGCATATGTGTGTGGAACAGTAGTAGTGTTCTCAGGAATTTTAAAGCATGCTTGAATTGTATCACTGTTTATACAGAACTGCTTACCTTTAAGAGTGAAAGTTATGGTTTTATCAGTAGACTGGTACACAGTTGTTGTCCATATCTCCTCCACAACTTCACAGTAGATTGTGGGTGATTCCAGCATAGCATAACTGAGTTTGCATCCCTTCACAAAGTCCATCATTTCATGAAAATCTTCAGATTGTGGAATCTCCTTGTTCACAAGAGCTACGAAGTTGTTCTTTTCATAGATGAATCCAGATTAAGATATGATTTTGACTACTAGTGCCATTGTCAAAGTAAGGAAATTTGTAGAGAGGGTATTTGCTTTGAAGAAAAAGAGAGTTAGAGCAATTGATTTGAGAATGATAAAAGAATAGAATAAGAATGAATTTTGCTTTTATATTATCTCAGAAATAAACTTTCAAAAGTAATAAAGTGAAATAAAGTAACCAATCAATATGGCCCAAAATAGCCGTTTAAAATAAATAAATTGTCAAAATTCCGTCAATTATCCGTCGTGATATACTTACAGTCTGTAAGTATATCTGATGGATAATGTTCAGAGTTCCAACGGCTAAGACTGAGACAATTCGACGGATGAGAATAAAGCATTTATATGTCGGGTATAAAATAATCCAGAAAAGAAATTGATTTTTATTAAGATATTCTATTCTGACGGATGATCAAACTCGATGGATAATGAGCATCCGTCGGGATGTAAATTTTGACTTAGCCAAAATTTCATCCAAAAACAGAAAAATCAATTAAGTTTCTGGCTACATTACAACTTGCAAAAATATCTGAAATGATTTAAGAATAATTAAGCATACCTAACTCACTTACCAACCTAGAAAAGGTGGATTCATCAAGTGGCTTGGTAAAGATATTTACAAGCTGCTTTTCACTTGGAACAAAATGAAGTTCCACAATACCATTCATCACATGTTGTCTAATAAAGTGGTACTTGATGTCTATGTGCTTTATTCTTGAATGTTGTACAGGATTTTCAGTGATGGCAATTGCACTTGTGTTATCACAGAAAATAGGAATTCTATCCACTTGTAGACCATAGTGAATAGTCCAACAATAGGTTTTTCATCCACAAAATCTGTGCACAGCAACTACCAGCAGCAATATATTCAGCTTCAGATGTAGAAGTAGAAACTGAATTATGCTTTTTACTGAACCAAGACACAAGCTTGTTCCCTAGAAATTGATAGGTTCATGTTGTACTTTTTCTTTTATAACCTGCATAATCTGCATCTCAATAACTACTAAGTGAGATATCTGGAAATTCTCTTAATAGCTACTAAGTGAGATTCCCTAGGATTAGCCTGAAATCTAGCACAAAGATAAGTAGCAAACATTATATCTGGCCTAGTACCAGTTAAGTATAGAAGTGAGCCAGCCATGCCCCTATAGCCTGAAATATCCATAGACTTTTCAATAGTGTTTAATTCAAGTTTAGTTGCAGTAGCCATGGGAATTTTTACAGATGTGCAATCCATTATATCAAACTTCTTTAAAAGATCAAAAATATATTTGGTTTGACTAATGAATATTCCATCACTAACTTGTTTAACTTGTAAACCGAGAAAGTAAGTTAGCTCTCCCATCATGCTCATTTCATACTTACTTTGCATTAATTTGGCAAACTTTTTGCAAAGTTTTTCATCTGTAGAGCCAAATATAAAATAATCTACATAAATTTGAACAAGTATGCTAGAGCCATTAACATTTCTAAAGAATAAAGTTTTATCAACAGTACCTCTTGTAAAGTGATTTTCCAAAAGAAACTTTGATAAAGTGTCATACCAGGCTCTAGGTGCTTGCTTTAATCCATAAAGTGCTTTCAAAAGATAGTAGACATATTATGGAAAATTTGGATCTTCAAAACCAGGAGGCTGACTAACATAGACTTTCTCCTCCAAATCTCCATTCAGGGAAAGGCACTTTTGACATCCATTTGATAGACCTTGAAATTGGCATGGGTTGCATAGGCTAAGAAAATTCTGATGGCTTTAAGTCTTGCAACAGGAGCAAAAGTTTCATCAAAATCTATTCCTTCTTGTTGAGAGTGAAGGGTTTTTAGCACATAAACGCAACGATAACGTAAATTTAAATCTTAAAAAAATGAAACCCTCTGCAGGATCCATGCGAAAAATAATATTTAATTCGTAGTTCAGTATGTTTACCTTAAAAAGCTTTACGTTAATGGAAAGATGGAGGTCTTTAATGGCGATCCAAAAACGATGAACGGAGATCCTTAGCAGCTGCTCCTCAAGTATGAAGCACTCCACCGGTATCCACCAAAAAACGATGTAATGAAGGAGGAGGAGATGGAGAGAATTAGGGTTTTGTAAATCTTTTTGGTTGAGGCAAAAATAGGGTCTATAATAGTATATTTATAGGCAAAATTTTCAGCTGAAAATTTTCCCATAAAATATTATTATTATTAACCCTTTATTATTCTCACTAATAATTAAAATACCTTTTAATTATTAATCCTTTTTCTAAACACTTTAGAAATAATTCTCTCACTTGATTTAATTTCCAAAAATTAAATTCTAAATTAATAATATTAAGAAATTTTTCTTAATTAATTTATAATCAATTAAATCTCATTTAATCAATTATTAAATTTGCCAATTAATTATTTATTTCATATATAAATAATTATCAGCCATTATTAATTAATTTCTCCACCATTAAATCATTCTCTTTTATGGTGTGACCCTGTAGGTTCAATATTAAGCCGGTAGTAGAAATAAATAATAATAAAACTATTTTATCATTATTTATATAAATTCTCTAATTCATTAAATATGATTAATTAATTAAGCATATTTATTCTACATCGTGAGGGATACTTCTCAGCATATCGCGACTATCTGGATAATACGAATTCACTGGTTAGAATACCAAGAACCTATTCAGTGAGTAGTTACCGTACAATTAATTCCTTCTACCCTGCAATGTCATGATTAAATACAAGGTATGGAACTTGTGTCAAGCCTATCTTATTTAATCACTTGCTTTCCCATTCACTATGCTTAGTTCTATTTAATGTAAATTAGAAACTCCTTTCTAATTTCATTCACTTTGGCTAGAGATTGTTGAACTACCATAGTGGGTCAGCATTGAACATTCTCTTCCTACACTGGAAGGGGTAGATCCTTTATTGATCATACACTATCTTCGTGTACAAATTCCTATACCCAGTAGAGCCCTTATAATTGTCCCTTGAGACTAAGAACTAAACCAAAGCATAGTTCAGTGTACACAAGATGACTATGATGACCTCAAGTCTAAGGATACTTGTACAACTATCACTATGTGAACAACTGCTGACACGTGAGTGAACTCCATCAGTTGTTCAGCTGTGTGAGTCATGTTCAGTGAACTTATTCTATAATAAGCACCTACATACTAGTTATAGTGTCACCACACACATGTCTATGAGAACAGACATCCTTCATAATGAAGCAAGCATAATATGTACCGATCTTTGCGGATTATTAATTACCAGTTAGTAATCCTACGACCAGGAACTATTTAAGTTTAGAGTTATCATCTTTTAGGTCTCATTATTATGATCTCATCACAATCCATAAAAAGCTTTACTCTAAACTGTGGTATATCTTATCTAAACATTTAAATAGATAGAGCCCGCAATAAAAACAAAACAAGTCTTTTATTAATATCAATGAAATCAAAACAGATTACATAAAAGTTATTCCTAAATCCTCATACATGATTGGACTTGGGACATATCATCCTTTCTTACAGATATAAATCTTATGTTTATGAAACACGTAATTGAATATGAATTTTCAATATTGAGAGAAAGGATGATTCTGTCAACAACAAGATTTATATCTGTAAGAAAGGGTTATTAAGTGACGCCTCTTGACAATGTTCCACCCGATCTGGGAATCATCTGATTATTGATTATTGATTTGAAATATTTAATTTAAAAGGAAGAATTTCTTTATAATATGATTATGATTGTAACGTAATATAATCCCTCTAAAATTAAATAATATCAAGTAGTAATTGGCCAATGATACAACGGGCTTGTGTCGGTCATAGCCTTCCAACATGATAGAAAAGTAGTTCTTATTTTTGAATCATTGTCGGTTCGTGCTACAGCCGAGGGCTTTGATTTCGAAATAAGAAATACTTGTCTATTACATAGAGATGTGTACATTGAATAAGAATCTAAAGGTCGGTACGTGCTACAGCCGTGGGCCTTTGGGGACTGATTTAACTGTACGAAATGTTGGGTTAGACTTGACTTAGAATATTGAGTTTGTCGTGCTACAGCCGAGACTCAATTATTCAAGAGGCTAAAGTTTGATTAGGGAATAACATGAGATGTAATTGACAAGAGTTTTCTGCCTATTGAACATTACATGGCGGTTCATGCTACAGCCGGGGTCATGTAATGGAATGTAGGATCCCTATTCCCACTAGCATTATGTGTTTATCATTTACAGATTTACAATATACATTATGTCTTCTGCACTATCACTCAGGAGCATACTAGATGCTCATAAATTGACTGGTCCTAATTATGCTGACTGGCTTCGAAACTTGAGAATTGTTCTCAGGATTGAGAAGCTGGAATACGTGATTGACTCACCTAAGCCTACTGAACCTGCTAGTGATGCACATAATGATGAACATGTTGTGTATCGTAGGTGGATAGATGATGCAAATGTTGCTCAATGCATTATGCTAGCTTCCATGAATATTGAGCTACAGAAGCAACATGAGCATATGGATGCTCACACTATCCTCGTGCATCTACAAGAGTTGTATGATGTGGCAGGGAGAATAGCTCGATATGAGATATCGAAGGAGCTGTTCGGTTGTAGGATGTCTGAGGGATCATCTGTGAATGACCATGTACTTAAGATGATCAATTTGATTGAACATCTTGGACAACTTGGTTTTGCCATGGATGGGGAGCTGAGCCAAGACTTGGTCTTGCAATCGCTTCCGAGTTCGTTCTCGCAGTTTGTTGTGAACTTTCACTTGAATAAGTTGGATGTCAGCCTGCCTGAACTCCACAACATGTTGAAGACTGCGGAATCGAATTTTCCCCCTAAGAAGAGTTCTGTTCTTCTAATTGGTGAAGGTTCCAATCCTAAGAAAAGGAAGAGGAACTCTTCCAAGAAGAAGAAATTAGGTGAAGAAAAGCCGGTTCCACCAAAAGCTGAAGACCCCAAGAGCAAAGTTGTTTGCTTTCACTGTAACAAGGTGGGGCACTGGAAGAGGAACTGCAAGGTTTACCTTGCAGAATTGAAGAAGAAGAAGGATAGTGAGACTACCGCTTCTGATTCAGGTATGTTCATGATAGAAGTGAATATGTCATTATATCAAATTTCTACTTGGGTATTAGATACCGCCTGTGGTTCTCATATCTGCAATTTATTGCACGGACCAAGGAGAAGTATGACTCTTGAGGAAGAGGAGGTGATTCTACTGATGGAAATGGAGCAAGAGTTGCTGCTGAAGATGTAGAATCATTTCATTTACATATGCCTACGGGCAAGACTATTGTTTTAAATAATTCTTATTTTGTTCCCTCGATTGTGAGGAATATTTTCCCATGTTAGACTTGGGTGGATTTTCATTTATTATTGAGAATAATGAATGTTCTATTCTTAGAGATAATATTCTTTATGGACGTGGTGTTTTAAATAATGGTCTGTATATATGTGACATAATTTACTTCAGATTGAACAAACTAATAAAAGAAAAGGGATGATGAAAATCTCACTTCATTGTGGCACTGCAGTCTCCATTTAGTAGACATGGAGAGAGGGCTGTAAATTTGCTAGGAATGGTACACACAGATGTATGTGGACCAATGTCTACGCATGCCATGGGTGGATTTTCATACTTCATTACTTTTATAGATGATAGATCTAGATTCGGATATGTGTTTGATGAAACACAAGTCTGAGGCCTTTGAAAAGTTCAAAGAATATAAGTATGAAGTGGAGAAACAACCAAACATAGTATTATAATTCTTCGATTAGATCGAGGTGGTGAATACTTGAATGGAGAGTTTCTGGATTATCTCAAAGTAAATGGTATAGTCTCCCAGTGGACTCCTCCAGATTAGTATCTGAAAGGAGAAATCAAACTTTGTTAGACATAGTTCGGTCCATGATGAGCTATGCAAATCTTCCAGTATTCCTATGGGGTTATGTATTGGAAACCTCAACATATTTACTGAATAAGGTACTTTCCAAATCTGTTCCTCAAACTCCGTATGAGATATGGAAATAAAGGAAACCGAGTCTTAAACACGTTAAGATTTGGGGATGTCCAGCTTATGTCAAGTAAGTTGACCCAGATAAGCTGGAATATCGATCCGTAAAATGTAGTTTTGTGGGATATCCTAAAGAGACTTTAGGGTATTACTTTTACACCGATCATCAGGTGTTTGTATCCAGACATGCTACCTTCTTGGAAAAGAGTTTATCCTTGAAGGAAACAGTGGGAGCAAAATTTGAACTTGATGAAGTTCAAGAAGCACAAACTACTACGGATCAAGTGGAAACACCTGTTCTAACTGAACAACCTTTTGTGGAACAGCCCATTCATAGGTCAGGGAGAGTGTCTCGCCAACCTGAGAGGTATTATGGCCTTGTCATTGAGAATGACAATGAGTTGTCGATCATTGATAATGACGACCCTGTGACCTATAATGAGGCTATGAGTAGTGTTGACTCAGAGAAATGGCATAGTGCCATGAAATCCAGAATGGAATCTATGTATACGGTATACAAAAGATAGATTATAGCAGATGGCCAGGTGGAGACCTATAAGGCCAGGCTTGTGGCAAAAGGATTCAAACAAAGGCAATGGATTGACTTTGATGAAACTTTTTACATGTAGCCCTGTTAAAATCAGTTCGGATTTTGCTTGCGAATGCTGCTTACTACAACTATGAAATCTGGCAGATGGCCAGATGGTTTTCTTTCCAAGGGAAATGAAAACCTAGTGTGTAAGCTGCTGCGAACCATATGTGGTTTAAAGCAAGCTTCTCGAAAGATGGAACATTCATTTTGATGAGACAATCACAGAGTTTGATTTTATCAAAAATGTAGATGAACCATGTGTCTACAAAAGGGTTAGTGGGAGCGCGGTAAAATTTCTTGTATTGTATTGAATTAGAGTTGACACACATAACAACATAGCAGACCCACTCACAAAGCTACTTTATGAAAGTCACTTTGATCGTCATAAAGACAAGATGGGTATTAGATACCAGAGTGATTGGCTTTAGTACAAGTGGGAGATTGAAAGGAATATATCCTAAGTCCAATCATGTAAGAGGACTTAGAAATAACTTTTATGTAATCTGTTTTGATTTCATTGATATTAATAAAAGACTTGTTTTGTTTTTATTACGGGCTTTATCTATTTAAGTGTTTAAATAAGATATACCATAGTTTAGAGTAAAGCTTTTTATGGATTATGATGAGATCATAATAGTGAGACCTAAAAAGATGATAACTCTAAACTTAAATAGTTCCTGGTCATAGGATTACTAACTGGTAATTAATAATCCGCAGAGATTGGTACATACTATGCTTGCTTCATTATGAAGGATATCTGTTCTCATAGACATTTGTGTGGTGACACTATATCTAGTATGTAGGTGCTTATTATGGAATAAGTTCACTGAACATGACTCGCACAGCTGAACAACTGATGGAGTTCACTCACGTGTCAGCAGTTGTTCACATAGTGATAGTTGTACAAGTATCCTTAGACTTGAGGTCATCATAGTCATCTTGTGTACACTAAACTATGCTTTGGTTTAGTTCTTAGTCTCCAGGGACAATTATTAGGGTTCTTCTGGGTATAGGAATTTGTACACGAAGATAGTGTATGATCAATAAAGGATCTACCCCTTCCAGTGAAGGAAGCGAATGTTCAAGGCTGATCCACTTATGCTAGTTCAGGAATCTCTGGCCAGAGTAAATGAAATTAGAAAGGAGTTTCTAATTTGCATAGAACTAAGCATAGTAAATGGTAAGTAAGTGATTGAATTAGATAGGCTTGACACGAGATCCATGCCTTGTATTTAATCGGGACATTGTAGGGTAGAAGGAGTTTATTGTACGGTAACTATTCACTGAATAGGTTCTTGGTATTCTAAGCAGTAAATTCATATTATCCGGATAGTCGAGATATGCTGAGAAGTATCCCTCACGATGTAGAATAAATGTGATTAATTAATTAATCATATTTAATAAATTAGAGAATTTATATAAATAATGATAAAATAGTTTTATTATTATTTATTTCTACTACCGGCTTAATATTGAACCTACAGGGTCATACCATAAAAAGAGAATGATTTAATGGTGGAGGAATTAATTAATAATGGCTAATAATTATTTATTTATGAAATAAATAATTAATTGGCAAATTTAATAATTGATTAAATGAGATTTAATTGATTATAAATTAATTAAGAAAAGTTCTTAATATTATTAATTAAAGGATTTAATTTTTGGAAATTAAATCAAGAGAGAGAATTATTTCTAAAGTGTTTAGAAAAAGGATTAATAATTAAAAGGTGTTTTAATTATTAATGAGAATAATAAATGGGATAATAATAATATTATTTATGGGAAAATTTTAGCTGAAAATTTTGCCTATAAATACACTATTATAAACCCTATTTTATTCTAACCCACATCAAACACAAAAAAAACCCAAAAGTTTGGAAAACCCAATTCTCTCCACCTCCTTCCTCCTCCTTAACATCGTTTTCTTGGTGGATACCGGTGGAGTGCTTCACACTTGAGGAGCAACTGCTAAGGATCTCTGATCGTTGTCTCCGAATTATTTTAAAAGGTTAGATTCGATCCCTCGAATTTTTATTCACAATTTATATGCTTTTATTTGGATTTTGTATGTGTAAAAGTGTTTTTGCGTTGCCCCCGCTGCGTTAAAATCCAACACAAGTCATATTTAAATCCAAAACCAAAACCATTACACTAAGGTCGAAAGGCCATAACCGTCCACCATGCTCATACAACACATAAAAGCATGTTAAAACACATAATCTGATCTTAACCTATCATATTATCCATGATCTAATCATAAAAAGAAAATATGATAAAAATCAGAAAAATCAGAATCAAATCAGAAAAACAAGAATCACTGTTTATGGGCAGTAAACGACGTCAAACGCCTTACAGACGAGTCGTTGATAGCTTTACCTATCAGTTTTGTTCAGACGCTCATTTACCTATGGAATTGGGTATTTGTTTGTGTAAATCGGACACCAGACCCAGATTTCAGCAAATCTGCAGCAACCAATTCAGAATCCGTATCTAATATGATTCTCATAATTAGAACAAACATAAATCATGAATATATCAGTATATATACAGATTACATAATCATCTCATGATTATACAACTCACATGAATATCATATATTCAAAACCATACATATATAAGCATATTATATCAACATCAAATCATGCCGAATCACGTACATGCTCATATATCGAAAACAGTTAAACACATAAACGAATTAAAAACTTTTCGCAAGTAGCTCTGATGCCATTGAAGGGTTTTTAGCACATAAACGCAGCGAAAACGTAAATTTAATCTTAAAAAAAACCTAAACCCTCCGCAGGATCCATGCGAAAAAATAATATTTAATTCATAGTTCAGTGTGTTTACCTTAAGAAATTTTACGTTAATGGAAAGATGGAGATCTTTAATAGCGATCCAAGAACGATGAACGGAGATCCTTATTAGCTGTTCCTCAAGTGTGAAGCACTCCACCGGTATCCACCAAGAAAATGATGTAATGAAGGAGGAGGAGATGGAGAGAATTAGGGTTTTGTAAATCTTTTTGGTTGAGGCAAAAATAGGGTTTATAATAGTATATTTATAGGCAAAATTTTCAGCTGAAAATTTTCCCATAAAATATTATTATTATTAACCCTTTATTATTCTAACTAATAATTAAAACACCATTTAATTATTAATCCTTTTTCTAAACTCTTTAGAAATAATTCTCTCACTTGATTTAATTTCCAAAAATTAAATTCTTAATTAATAATATTAAGAACCTTTTCTTAATTAATTTATAATCAATTAAATCTCATTTAATCAATTATTAATTATTTATTTCATAAATAAATAATTATCAGCCATTATTAATTAATTTCTCAACCATTAAATCATTCTCTTTTATGGTGTGATCCTGTAGGTTCAATATTAAGCCGGTAGTAGAAATAAATAATAATAAAATGATTTTATCATTATTTATATAAATTCTATAATTCATTAAATATGATTAATCAATTAATCATATTTATTCTACATCGTGAGGGATACTTCTCAGCATATCGCGACTATCCGGATAATATGAATTCACTGGTTAGAATACCAAGAACCTATTCAGTGAGTAGTTACCGTACAATTAATTCCTTCTACCCTGTAATGTCACGATTAAATACAAGGTATGGAACTTGTGTCATGCCTATCTTATTTAATCACTTGCTTTCCCATTCACTATGCTTAGTTCTATTTAATGTAAATTAGAAACTCCTTTCTAATTTCATTCACTCTGGCCAGAGATTCCTGAACTAACATAAGTGGATCAGCATTGAACATTCTCTTTCTACACTGGAAGGGGTAGATCCTTTATTGGTCATACACTATCTTCGTGTACAAATTCCTATACCCAGTAGAACCCTTATAATTGTCCCCTAAGACTAAGAACTAAACCAAAGCATAGTTCAGTGTACACAAGATGACTATGATGACCTCAAGTCTAAGGATACTTGTACAACTATCACTATGTGAACAACTGCTGACACCTGAGTGAACTCCATCAGTTGTTCAGCTGTGTGAGTCATGTTCAGTGAACTTATTCTATAATAAGCACCTACATACTAGCTATAGTGTCACCACACAAATGTCTATGAGAACAGACATCCTTCATAATGAAGCAAGCATAGTATGTACCGATCTTTGCGGATTATTAATTACCAGTTAGTAATCCTACGACCAGGAACTATTTAAGTTTAGAGTTATCATCTTTTAGGTCTCATTATTATGATCTCATCACAATCCATAAAAAGCTTTACTCTAAACTGTGGTATATCTTATCTAAATATTTAAATAGATAGAGCCCGCAATAAAAACAAAACAAGTCTTTTATTAATATCAATGAAATTAAAACAGATTACATAAAAGTTATTCCTAAATCCTCATACATGATTGGACTTAGGACATATCTCTTTCAGACAGTAGCCTTCAGCAACCAATCTAGTTTTGTTCCTGACCACTATGCCATTTTCATCCATATTTCTTCTGAATATCCACTTGGTGTCAATTGGATTCTTTCCTTTAGGTTTTGGTACCAACTTTCATACCTTGCTCCTTTCAAATTGGTAGGGTGTCATGCATTTTTCTTGATTAACCAAAGAGATATTCTGAGTGTAGCAAGTAGTATTCACGGCTTCATCCCAAAAATATGTTGGTAACTTTAATTCTTCAAGCATTGTCCTTGCAGCTTCAATAAGGGATATGTTCTTCCTTTCCACTACTCCATTTTATTGTGGAGTTCTTGCTGCAGAAAACTCATGCATAATCCCACTTTCTTCACAAAATAATTTCATCACAGAATTTTTAAACTCAGTTCCATTATCACTCCTGATTCTTCTTACTTTGAAGTCAGGATGATTGTTGACTTGCCTTATATGATTGATGATGATTTCACTAGCTTCATCTTTGGACTTTAGAAAATATGTCCAAGAGATCTTTGAAAAATCATCTATAATTACTAGGAAATATCTTTTTCTTGAGATAGACAACATATTGACTAGTCCAAATAAATCCATGTGCAATAGTTGCAAAGGTTCTTCAATTGTTGAATCAAGCTTCTTTCTAAATGATGCTTTGATCTGTTTTCCTTTCTGGTAGGCATCACACAATCTATCCTTAGTAAACTCCACTTGAGGAATACCTCTAACCAATTCTTTCTTGACAAGCTCATTCATGGTCTTGAATTTTAGATGGGACGGCTTCTTGTGCCATAAACAACTTTCATCTTGACTTGCTTTACTGAGAAGGCAAGTGACTGATTCAGCATTAGATGAGTTGAAGTCAGCTAGGTACACATTTCCACTTCTCACTCTAGTGAGAACCACTTTTGTAATAACCCCAATTTTTGGAAATTTTTGAAACCTTTATGAATAGTGATTTTGCAGATTATGCTGAATAAGAAAACTTTTCATGCCACACTATGTAGGGGTTCTGTTATTGATATTCTGAGATTTTATTAGTACTCTATATGGTATATAAGTGTATGTAAAGATCGTCAGAATCCAATTCCGAACACTTTGATTTTTTCCCGGAAATCTACTAGATACAGAAAGAATTGAGTATAAGGTAACAGGATAAAAAGGATTTAAATTAAAGGATTATAAGAGAGGATCATAAAAGGAATATAATGTATTGAGAAAGGTTAAGGAAACCCAAGTAATAAGATCCCGGGTATGATCCCTCAAACGATAAACGAGAACGAAAGTTAAGTGAACCGTATAACAGATCAGCGGTCATTAGCCAAGTAATTAAGAGCTAATCAAAGAGGTTAGTGATGATGATGTCACCACACCAACAAGAAGATGACAAGTGTGGGAAGATGACATAGGAGGATGACATAAGCATGACCAAAGGGAAGGTATTGTTGGTTGATTTCAAGCCACACAAATTTTACCATGGTTAAAAGGTAATTAAAAAAATAAAAGGATATCAACCAAGCTTTTTATGCACAAAGATCAAGAAAACAAAGCAAGCTTCTCTCTCCCCCCTTTTCATCTTCTTCATTTCGAATTTTTCACCAAAATGGTGAATTAGAAATTCAAAACACAAGCTATACTCCATGGAAAATTATAAGGTTTGTTTCTTTGGATCCTATATTTCATAACTAAGAAGAGCAAGTAGTTTGAGTGCTTGAATCAAAGGTTTTCTATCTCAAACAAATCATTTTAGTTTAGGGTGAATAGTAACTTTCAAGAACATATTTGTGATTCTTGATTTTATTTGCAAGGTCAAGGTAGCTTAAGCACATATTAAGGCTTCCATGGACATTCCAAGGATCTTTCATGGATTAAAAGCTTCAAGGAAGGTATAATCTCTTAACCAAGCTTTGTTATTGAATGTTAAGAGCATAATATGAGTATTATAGTTCATGAGAGGCTTGATGATTGTGTATGTAGAGATTAGTTTGTTTTGGGATGTTTTTGGAGTCGTAAATCTTGGTTGTTGATTAATGAACTTAAGTGTAGTTTAAATTCATGATAAAGAATAGTATAAATTGTTAATGTTGAGTTGTTGGGGCTGTTATGATAAAGTATGGATGGAGTTTTGATTGGGTTGTGAATTGGGATTGATTGGTGGTTGAATTGGTTGGTAAAATTTTGGGAAATCGCGTAAACATAGCCGTCGTAATGTCCGATTTACTTTAGACTGCTTTTGTTCATAACATTAGGACCCGAGAACTCCCTGCTAGATTTTGACCATTGCCATGATTAGATAGTTCATGTTACGAGCTTCGTTTTGATATGTAGTTCGTTTGATTCCGATGTACGGTTTAGGAGAAACAACCGTTTTAAGTAACGGCGTTTCGCGAATGAACCATCACCCCTCGCCTTACTTTGAAACCTTGGTTAAGGATTTTAAATGATTAATTGGGATATGAAACAATTATGTTAAGTGGATCAGGCAGTTGGTAAGGTACTCGCGAAAGAATCGCCTTAAAACTCTTAATGGTTAATTTATTTAAAAATGGTGGAGCCGAGGGTACTCGAACGACTTAGGTGATTCGTTAAGCGTAGGAGTGACCATAAGCGAACGTTAGGGTTCAATTGGTTAAAGTCTAGTTTCTTAAGCGACCGGGGTTTAATTCCAACTTATGTTGTTGTTCATAGGTTATCGGACCCACTCTAAGCTTAAGTCTATCCGGGAGCACTCAGGCAAGTTTTCTACCTGTTATACTGTTGTTGTGATGTATATGTGTATATGCATTATCTTGTGATAAATGCATGATTGTTATTAGCAAATTCTTGCGATATATTGGAGCATGTGATATGGTATATATGCATGTCTGTTTCGTAATCTTGATATATATCTGTTGGTTCAAATGCTTATTAGTTGCATAATACCTATGCTAGAGATAAGCGGTAATTTGCATATACCCTTAGAAAAGGGGACCCCAAGGTGAACATAGTTCTAAATCGGGAGTCGATGTTCCCGAGTATATTATATATATATATTTATATATATATATGGATATAGTTTTCAAAACTATTGATCGAATAAGGTTTATTCGATAACTTTATTTTATTTAATGAATATTATTTTGAATATTCATTTGAGGATGTATGACTCCGTTTATTTTATTTAATGAATATTATTTATAATATTCATTCGAGGTATTATGACTCCGCTTATTATTTAATAATATTCTTTATTTTATTCAAATAAAGATTATACTTTCGTATAAGTATATCTTTGGTTATTTAATATCCATTTCAAGTATGAGTTTTATAACTTCTACTTCAATTATTTTTATAAAGATTATTCTTTATGGGAATATTATTTAAATAATAATATTCAGATATTTTCTAAATATATTGGGACTGATTTATTTTAATAAATCAGCAATACTCCAAACATTCTTAAAAATGTTTTCGAGTCTTCAAAATGATTTTTAAAGTTAGAGTGGACCCCAAAACTCATTTTTATATTTAAGATCTTCCTTTCAAAGGGGATTTAAATACTCGCTCAAAACCTGGGGGATCCAGCTCTGTGGTGTATTTTACATTCGCAACGTGGCTGCTGTTTTGAGAAAACAATTTGATTACTTGCCCAACGTTCGGGAAGTAAGTCCATCTAATTGAGTCGGCATAAGCGACAGGCCGGGGTACGGTCTATCAAAGTGTAAGTGGCTGGGTGGCAGTCCATCAACGCGTAAGAGGCCGGGTGGCGGTCCAGCACAAGGTCCTTATGTGGCCAGGGTGATGACCGGTGGGGGATTCATCCATCTACTAGTAGAAAAGGTTACTTAATGGGTATCTTTGCCTGATCAGCAAGATATCGGGTTTATGCCAAAATTCTTTTCTTTCCAAATTCATTGGATATTACAACTCTGTTCATACTTTACATGACAGAGATTTTCAGGAAATGTATGAGATATATATATATATATGGATATATATATATCAGGACTTAATGAAGTATCTCGTAACTTCATTATTTATAATGATATTTCAAAGATTGAATCTATTCAAGTCTTATCTTGTAGTCTCATCTGGGTGATGAACTTTGAAACTGATTATAACTTGAACGGTGGTAGTTCAAGTAGTATTCGGATATAAGTATATTGGAGTATCTTGTAACTTCATCTTTTAAACTTATATCTAGTATATGATTATCTTATGCATGACAAAGATTTTCAGAAAAACGTTGAGACAAGGTTAGATATATGAGATCACCTTGCAACGATATTTTTATACAGTTATAAACTGGAACTCTGTGTATATTATGCATGGAAGAGGACTTCCAAGATTTTGAAAAGTATATATACATATATACTGAATATTTTGCAACTTGGTCGCGTTAAGATATCAACTTGGTTCATTTCTTCTTGACCAAGACTTTCATGAGTACTATGAGAATGCTCATATATTGTAAATCACTATACATATTATTTTGGTGGGCTTGTTGCTCACCCTTGCTTTCTTCTTTCATCACACAACATCAGATAGACAAGATGAACAGGACCAAGCTCCTAATTCGCGAGCGGATAGGAAACGTTCCGCAGTTTCCTATAGGCGTTGATGTCGCTGTAGCTGAGGTAGGAACTACCAATAGGCTAGGCTTTCAACTTTTGATGTACCAGATTATGTATATTTATGAATTGTAATAATGGCAAAGAAATGTAAATTTATTCAGAAACCTTTTTAAGGTGTATTGGCATATAATTGTGGAATAAAACGACTTGTGATTATTTTTGGATATTCATCTCTGAGACTATAACTTGTGTTGTGTGTGTTTATTGTGGGGTCACAGTACAGAGTAGTTGATTGTTTATTAAGATTGGGTGTTATTAAGGGAAATGGAACTCGTGACAACCCAGATCCCCGACCCCGGATTTGGGGGTGTTACAGAAGTGGTATCAGAGCTAAGTGTTATAAACCTCAGAGATGATGTAACGTTAAGATAATAACTAAGATAATAAGAACTCTTGCCAAGTTCATAGTCGGGCTACCTAACGTAGTAATGACAGTTAATACCCTTATGGGAACCCTTATAAATATCGTGATAGAAGCGTAGTTCGTTATCGTATATGGTAGCGGGACTCCGAACCCTGAGGTTGAGGAGTAACAGCGCGATGATGTTTTATTACTAATTGGAGATCGGATTGTGGATCCGATAGAGCGTCCTAACGCAGAACCGGATGATGTTGATATTGAGGATGTAGCGGTTGAGGATGTTGTCCTAGAAGGGATTGTTGCTGAGGAGGATCCCGTGAAGGATCCTGACAAGAATGAATAAAGGACCACTGAGGAATTGATGACCATGGTTAGGGCAACTCCCAGAGGTAGGATTGGCCGATCACTACCAGAGGTTCGTTCAAGTTTGTAAAGATAGTAGCCCATTAACGCGGCTTACTCGTAAGACTGAGAAGTTCGAATGGACAGAGAAATGCGAGAACAACTTTTAAGAACCGAAGCAAAGGTTGGTGACGTTCTCTATGTTGGCGTTGCCGGATGGAAAATGAGATTTTGTGAAGTGTAGTGACGCTTCGCATAAGGAATTAGGGTGCTTCTTATACAGCACAGCAAGGTAATCGCGTACGCGTCAAGACAATTAAGGGAATATAAAATTCGATATCCCCACCCATGAGCTTGGGCTCGTGGCAATAGTTTTGCCCTAAAGATTGGAGGCACTACTTGTATGGAGAAAAGTGCGAGATTTACACAAGCCATAAGTGCTCTAGTACATTTTCACGCAGAAAGAGCTCAACATGCGCCAAATGAGGTGGTTAGAGCTAATCAAGAATTATGATTGGGAGATTCTTTATCATTCAGGGAAAGCCAATGTGGTGGCTGATGCCTTTAGTAAAAAGGAGAGACTCAAGATAATAATGTCTTTGGGAGAGTTTATAAGAGATTTTGAGAAAATGGAAATAGAAGTGAAGTTAACCGGAGCCGGTACCGAAAAGCTATTTGAGATTGCAATACAGCCCGAATTATTGGAAAAGATCATATTGTGCCAAGAAAAAGTGATGAATGAAGGTAGAGAGCCAACAATTAGATAAAAGATTAATATCGAGAAAAATGATAAGGGAATAATGAGGTATTCCTACAGAATTTGGGTTCCAAATGTTCAAGAGCCTAAAGATGAAATCTTAGATGAAAGCTAGTTTGAGGAATAAGATTTAGAGCAAACCCTGAACGTGATAGTCAGGGAGGTCGCCATCAAGATAGAAGGAGCCCATAACATAATGGAGTGGAAAATGAGGATTTTAACGTATAAGATAACCCCAAGTATGGGAGAAGGATGAAACATTTCATACTGAGGAAACAGAAGTCGAGCAAGACAGGGAGAACCAGGACGGTACTCCTATTGGGCAATCCATGGATCTGCCTAAACAAAACCTATACTATTATCCCCAACCACCACCTTGAGGAAATAATACGGTAGGAAATTCTTTCGTGACCTTTAAATCGCTAAGCTCTCAGAGTTCCAAGGAACAGGTTGACCCAGTCGAGGCAAGAGCCTGGCTAAAGGAAATATAGGAATCATTTGAAATTCTAAATGATTGACGAATCACAAAAGACTGTTTTGTCACTTACCCTCCTAAGAGAAAGGCCACCCACTGGTGAAAGGCCAGGGAAGGCACGAAGCAAGAGATTATAATAAACTGATTAAAGTTCAGTCAATTGTTTTCAGGAAAGTACTTCCCAAGGTTATGGAGATAGTGTAAAAGCTTTAGAGCCAAAACAAAGGCAGACGAGTATGATGAATTATGAATCTAAGTTGTAAAAGTTATCAAGATTCGTTCTGAGGACACGAATCCAGAATGACGGGATGTTTGAAATCAATGCTTATGTTGTGTTGGTTCATGAAATAATGATAAGAGAAAGGAAAATAAAAAGAAACTGAAGTGGAAAGGAATATAAAGGCAATAGAGTTTGAGGTATGATAAGGGAGTTGGGGATGAGGAAACCCTAAAGACTCGTAGCAATAGAAATAGAAAAGTATACATTCGTCAGGATGAGGGTGATTCACCATGAGTTAAAATTGATGGTTGAGGGCATAAGAGATACATATATTTTATCCCCTGTAAGTTGGAAGGATTCGAGGAAACCTTGAGATAATTCGAAGGATAAATAATGAGACGCGGATAGACTGAGGAGGCAAGGAATTAAGAAATTAGGAAAATTGGATGAAGGAAGTGACCTTCAAGAATGTGAAGTGTAAGATCGGTGGCTCGATACCCAGAAAGGGAGACGCCAGGTATGAAAGATATCCCAACATTGAGGTGACTGTTGAGATAAACAACAAAAGTAAATAAGGAATTATTAAGAAGAGGTTCACATTGAACACGACCAATATCTTCCAGAACATCCTTGTTATCGTTACCAAATTAGACAAGAAAAGCGGATAACCGTTGTTATCTTTTGGAGGCCATATTGATTGACCTCATTTTGAATACAGATGTTATTGTGAAACTAGGCATATACTATCGAGGTGGGAATGATTGAATAAGACACCCTTATCAGGGATATATGACTTGATTTATCCATGGAAGGATGTATGTACCTTTTTAAAGGTGGAATTAAGGATAGAACATCGGTAACTTAAAACGAATCCTAGGGGAATGCTTAAAGGTTGGCATTTCACCCTTAATAGGGACAATATGAGTTTTGACAGTATGATTTGGAAAGGGTTAAGGTAATAACAACCTTTAAGAATCAGTGGAGAAATTTTTTAGAAGTATATAGACAATGGTTCTAGTATTAGTAAATGGTATTTTGATATGCCCTGTATCTAGGGAATACAGGAGGAACGATTCAAGGATAACCTTAGAGGTTTTACAAGGAGAAAGGTAATATTCAAAATTCTCAAGAATAGAAATATTGATAAAGGAAATATGATGTAATTATAATGATTCCAAGTTGGGCACGTGTTAAACCATGAGAAAGTATGGATCGAACCAGTAAAGGTCGAAATTGTTCAGGGCAATTAGGACCTAAGATAAAAGATGTCCTAAGTATGATTGAGAGTCAGTCGTGACAGTGATTAACCTCTAAAGACTGAGGCAACAACTTATGGAAAAAAAATGGTGATAATTTATTTTTTTATTTTTACTCATCAGATTTTAAGGAAAACATCTTCACACAAGCGGTGATGGGAAATGAGTTAGAAAATTAGTGAAAGTGGTTAAGATGACATTGATTGTAAGGAAATATTACTATCAAGAAAGGCCAAAGAGGTGGCCGACACTTTAAGTGTAAGAGGACAATTACAGGCGCTCGTGCCAAAGGAATACAGTGATAATGGTTGAAGCCGTAAAGGTTGTATTATGGTTTGAAAGATTGACATTCCTTCTGATGACTGTGCATCACCCAACCGTAATAGTAGTTTGGTAAAGGTTTAATTTGTGTAATCACCATGAGTGGGCTATCTATCTCAGAAGATACTATCTTGAGATAAGCCAGGACCATGTTTCAAAAAGGACTAGACGCACCCTTGAGTTAAGTCTTCTATTTAAGGCATACGATTAAGAATGGTATTAACCTGCTATCGTTGCTTTGACTGAAACTCCTCTGCAATTTTATCTACTTCATGTCATGAAAGTACGTCAGAGTTTGGAGTGTTCTTCATGAATTATGATTGGTGGTTATGTTAACTCCTTAGTAGTATTCTATACGACATGTATGGACTCCGTATGGTTAGATATTAAGATTTCATGGAAAGTGAATGACGACAGTAGGTCAGTGGTGGACCATAGTAATGCAGCAATGATTCTGCGAGTAATGAGCTGATTACAATCGTGAGAGTTGTATTGGAATGGATATTGAGATTGAGTACCACTAATCGGGTCGTGGTAGTGTATAAGTTATCATTGATAGACTAATTAAGTAGATTATCTACCTATTGAATATTTATTCCCTCTTATGAAAAGAGAGTCGTGTTACTATACGAGAAAGGTTGTAGTGCAAGCATGGAATTCTAGTAACGATGATGTCTAGAATGAGATCCCAGATTCGATTTTCGATATCGAGGAAGTTTCAAAGGTGATTGTGTATAAGCTCGTGGAAGAGCATGGGTCCATAGAATGATGGATGAAATAGCAAAAATATTTAGGCATGTGAAATGCGATGCGATAATACTTGATATATATACACATATGTTTTGTTCTCCTATGACAAACCTCTATAGTTCAGAGGTAGGTTCCAAGCCAGAAATTTTGTGGCAGTATATTTTTTTCATATATACAATTCTCTTCAATTCGTTCTTTTCTCTTCTTTTCATTTCATGTAAGCTGAGAAGAACAACCCTTCCAGAAGGGGAGGTATTGCCGAATGACTATCTATCTGTGTGATAGAAGCCTAGTAGGATACCACATGTTGTTTAATTGCTTGTCAAGTACTAAAGGCTGGCCACCTTCTATACTAACTATGCAATGTAACAAGTGTTCATGATCATAGTGATCTCTCAATAAATTCTTTTACTTCTATATGAAGGACTAAGCTTCCGAAGATAGAAGCAGCTGAAAAAGGAGTAGTAAAGTTGTGGTGGTATTCGGAATGGAAACACATTCGTGATACTAAGGTTGACGAGGTTATTAAAAGGTTATAGAACGCTAACGAGCAAAAGTATAACCAGTATAATATTAGGAACGGAAGGTAGTAGCGATTACGAACTGGAAAAGAATGGGTATTGAGAAGCAAAAGCTCTAATGCTAAAAGCTATAATGAGAGTCTGTGCAATAGACTTGAAAAAAATTGGAATGATCACTTAACACAGATTGAGTTTTCTTACAACAATAGATCATATGTCATTATCGAGTTGTCGCCTTATGAGATCCTTGAGGGAAGACAATGACGATCTCCCTTATGTTAGGATGAAGTTGTAGAGCGCAAGATGCTCGGACCCGCAGTAGTCCAAAGGACCAAGGATATAATAGATCGAATCAGAGGACGACTGGTAGTAGCCCAAGATGGACATAAGAAGTATGTTGATTTGACACGAAAGGACAAAGAATAGGAAGTAGGGGACCTAGTATTTTTAAAGGTATCCCCTTGGAAACCCTTGGAAAGGATTGATGAGGTTCGGAAAGAAAGGAAAGCTAAGTCCACAATTTGTCGGACCCTTGGATATACTAAAACATATTGGGAAGTTAGCATACGAGCTAGCCCTACCCCCGAACCTGTAGCAAGTTCATAACGTGTTCCACGTATCAATGTTAAGGAAGTGTAATTCGGATGCCAGATAAATAGGGGCATATGAGCGCATAGACATGCAACCCGACGTAACCTATATGGAGCAACCAGGAAGGGTTATAGAGTGAAAAGGAACAAATGCTTAGGAGAAGAGTTATCAAACTAGTCAGAGTTTGATGGTAGAACCACAATGTGGGAAAATTACGTAAGAGTTAGAAAGTGCAATGCTAAGAGAGTATCCCTATTCATTTTCTATCTGATTCCGGGACGGAATCCTTTTAAGGAGAGGAGACTGTAATAACCCCAATTTTTGGAAATTTTTAAAACCCTTATGAATAGTGATTTTGCAGATTATGCTGAATAAGAAAACTTTTCATGCCACACTATGTAGGGGTTCTGTTATTGATATTCTGAGATTTTATTAGTACTCTATATGGTATATAAGTGTATGTAAAGATCGTCAGAATCCAATTCCAAACACTTTGATTTTTTCCCGGAAATCCACTAGATACAGAAAGAATTGAGTATAAGGTAACAGGATAAAAAGGATTTAAATTAAAGGATTATAAGAGAGGATCATAAAAGGAATATAATGTATTGAGAAAGGTTAAGGAAACCCAAGTAATAAGATCTCGGGTATGATCCCTCAAACGATAAACGAGAACGAAAGTTAAGTGAACCGTATAACAGATCAGCGGTCATTAGCCAAGTAATTAAGAGCTAATCAAAGAGGTTAGTGATGATGATGTCACCACACCAACAAGAAGATGACAAGTGTGGGAAGATGACATAGGAGGATGACATAAGCATGACCAAAGGGAAGGTATTGTTGGTTGATTTCAAGCCACACAAATTTTACCATGGTTAAAAGGTAATTAACAAAACAAAAGGATATCAACCAAGCTTTTTATGCACAAAGATCAAGAAAACAAAGCAAGCTTCTCTCTCCCCCCTTTTCATCTTCTTCATTTCGAATTTTTCACCAAAATGGTGAATTAGAAATTCAAAACACAAGCTATACTCCATGGAAAATTATAAGGTTTGTTTCTTTGGATCCTATATTTCATAACTAAGAAGAGCAAGTAGTTTGAGTGCTTGAATCAAAGGTTTTCTATCTCAAACAAATCATTTTAGTTTAGGGTGAATAGTAACTTTCAAGAACAAATTTGTGATTCTTGATTTTATTTGCAAGGTCAAGGTAGCTTAAGCACATATTAAGGCTTCCATGGACATTCCAAGGATCTTTCATGGATTAAAAGCTTCAAGGAAGGTATAATCTCTTAACCAAGCTTTGTTATTGAATGTTAAGAGGATAATATGAGTATTATAGTTCATGAGAGGCTTGATGGTTGTGTATGTAGAGATTAGTTGGTTTTGGGATGTTTTTGGAGTTGTAAATCTTGGTTGTTGATTAACGAACTTAAGTGTAGTTTAAATTCATGATAAAGAATAGTATAAATTGTTAATGTTGAGTTGTTGGGGCTGTTATGATAAAGTATAGATGGAGTTTTGATTGGTTTGTGAATTGGGATTGATTGGTGGTTGAATTGGTTGGTAAAATTTTGGGAAATCACGTAAATATAGCCGTCGTAATGTCCGATTTACTTTAGACTGCTTTTGTTCATAACATTAGGACCCGAGAACTCCCTGCTAGGTTTTGACCATTGCCATGATTAGATAGTTCATGTTACGAGCTTCGTTTTGATATGTAGTTCGTTTGATTCCGATGTACGGTTTAGGAGAAACGACCGTTTTAAGTAACAGCGTTTCGCGAACGAACCATCACCCCTCGCCTTACTTTGAAACCTTGGTTAAGGACTTTAAATGACTAATTGAGATATGAAACAATTATGTTAAGTGGATCAGGCAGTTGGTAAGGTACTCGCGAAAGAATCGCCTTAAAACTCTTAATGGTTAATTTATTTAAAAATGGTGGAGCCGAGGGTACTCGAACGACTTAGGTGATTCGTTAAGCGTAGGAGTGACCATAAGCGAACGTTAGGGTTCAATTGGTTAAAGTCTAGTTTCTTAAGCGACCGGGGTTTAATTCCAACTTATGTTGTTGTTCATAGGTTATCGGACCCACTCTAAGCTTAAGTCTATCCGGGAGCACTCAGGCAAGTTTTCTACCCGTTATACTGTTGTTGTGATGTATATGTGTATATGTATTATCTTGTGATAAATGCATGATTGTTATTAGCAAATTCTTGCGATATATTGGAGCATGTGATATGGTATATATGCATGTCTGTTTCGTAATCTTGATATATATATGTTGGTTCAAATGCTTATTAGTTGCATAATACCTATGCTAGAGATAAGCGGTAATTTGCATATACCCTTAGAAAAGGGGACCCCAAGGTGAACATAGTTCTAAACCGGGAGTCGATGTTCCCGAGTATATTATATATATATTTATATATATATGGATATAGTTTTCAAAACTATTGATCGAATAAGGTTTATTCGATAACTTTATTTTATTTAATGAATATTATTTTGAATATTCATTTGAGGATGTATGACTCCGTTTATTTTATTTAATGAATATTATTTATAATATTCATTCGAGGTATTATGACTCCGCTTATTATTTAATAATATTCTTTATTTTATTCAAATAAAGATTATACTTTCGTATAAGTATATCTTTGGTTATTTAATATCCATTTCAAGTATGAGTTTTAAAACTTCTACTTCAATTATTTTTATAAAGATTATTATTTATGGGAATATTATTTAAATAATAATATTCAGATATTTTCTAAATATATTGGGACTGATTTATTTTAATAAATCAGCAGTACTCCAAACATTCTTAAAAATGTTTTCGAGTCTTCAAAATGATTTTTAAAGTTAGAGTGGACCCCAAAACTCATTTTTATATTTAAGATCTTCCTTTCAAAGGGGATTTAAATACTCGCTCAAAACCTGGGGGATCCAGCTCTGTGGTGTATTTTACATTCGCAACGTGGTTGCTGTTTTGAGAAAACAATTTGATTACTTGCCCAACGTTCGGGAAGTAAGTCCATCTAATTGAGTCGGCATAAGCGACAGGCCGGGGTACGGTCTATCAAAGTGTAAGTGGCTGGGTGGCAGTCCATCAACGCGTAAGAGGTCGGGTGGCGGTCCAGCACAAGGTCCTTATGTGGCCAGGGTGATGACCGGTGGGGGATTCATCCATCTACTAGTAGAAAAGGTTACTTAATGGGTATCTTTGCCTGATCAGCAAGATATCGGGTTTATGCCAAAATTCTTTTCTTTCCAAATTCATTGGATATTACAACTCTGTTCATACTTTACATGACAGAGATTTTCAGGAAATGTATGAGATATATATATATATGGATATATATATCAGGACTTAATGAAGTATCTCGTAACTTCATTATTTATAATGATATTTCAAAGATTGAATCTATTCAAGTCTTATCTTGCAGTCTCATCTGGGTGATGAACTTTGAAACTGATTATAACTTGAACGGTGGTAGTTCAAGTAGTATTCGGATATAAGTATATTGGAGTATCTTGTAACTTCATCTTTTAAACTTATATCTAGTAAATGATTATCTTATGCATGACAAAGATTTTCAGAAAAACGTTGAGACAAGGTTAGATATATGAGATCACCTTGCAACAATATTTTTATACAGTTATAAACTGGAACTCTGTGTATATTATGCATGGAAGAGGACTTCCAAGATTTTGAAAAGTATATATACATATATACTGAATATTTTGCGACTTGGTCGCGTTAAGATATCAACTTGGTTCATTTCTTCTTGACCAAGACTTTCATGAGTACTATGAGAATGCTCATATATTGTAAATCACTATACATATTATTTTGGTGGGCTTGTTGCTCACCCTTGCTTTCTTCTTTCATCACACAACATCAGATAGACAAGATGAACAGGACCAAGCTCCCAATTCGCGAGCGGATAGGAAACGTTCTGCAGTTTCCTATAGGCGTTGATGTCTCTGTAGCTGAGGTAGGAACTACCAATAGGCTAGGCTTTCAACTTTTGATGTACCAGATTATGTATATTTATGAATTGTAATAATGGCAAAGAAATGTAAATTTATTCAGAAACCTTTTTAAGGTGTATTGGCATATAATTGTGGAATAAAATGACTTGTGATTATTTTTGGATATTCATCTCTGAGACTATAACTTGTGGTGTGTGTGTTTATTGTGGGGTCACAGTACAGAGTAGTTGATTGTTTATTAAGATTGGGTGTTATTAAGGGAAATGGAACTCGTGATAACCCAGATCCCCGACCCCGGATTTGGGGGTGTTACAACTTTGTTGTTCCTTTTATTTGTCACAACACAGGCTTCTGAAATGAAGGTAACTGAGTTGCCCTTATCACAAAGTTGGTTGATACTCAACAAATTATGCTTGAGACCATCCACTAGGGAAACCTCTTCAATAATGACATTATCTTTTGAAATCAAGCCATATCTCACAGTATAACCCTTGTTTTCATCTCCAAAAGTAATACTAGGGCCAACTTTTTCCTTGAACTCAGTGAGCATGGTAGATTCTCCAGTAATGTGCCTTGAACAACCACTATCCGGATACCAAAGACTCTTTTTATTTCCCTGCACACATCAAAATTAAATCAAGTTGATTTTGGTACACAAGTTTCCTTGGGTCCTTCCTTGTTAGCTTTCTTCTTTGGTTTCTTAGGTTTGATCTCATTTGACTTGGGAATTTCAGATTCATCCTTAGTCATTTGATTTGGACCCTTGAAACCAGTCATTAAAACAGAATTATCATGCACATTTTGATTAACAGGAAAAGGCATGCTATTTGCGAACATGTTATTCCAGTAAGGCATGTTAAATGGCATTTGAGGCATACTAAATGCAGCATAATAAGGATTAGGTGCAAATGGCATATTAGCAAATTGTGCATTCATATTCTAAGTAGACATAGCATTCATAGGCATGGTAGGCATGGCAGTCATGTTGGGAAAGAAGAGGGTGCAGACATGGGAGTAGGCATAGCAAGTTTGCAATTAACAGACAAATAATTAACACTACCACACTTAACACAAATTTTTCTTTGAGCATATTTATCAGGTGTGTAGTTCTTATGTTTGTTAATTCCTAATTTCCTATTTCTATTATTTTTCTTTTTAGCTTCTGTTTTAACCTCAATCTTTTCTAATGTATCATTCAATTGCTTGATAGACAGATGACCAACATTAACTTTTTTTCTGACTTGACTATATTCTCCTGGAATAAAGTTTTTAGAAACTGATCCATATTTCTCATTCAATTTATCTAGCTTAGTTTTGCTAACTGGTTTACTCACAGCAGACGGATGTGGCTCATTGTCTCTCAAGTGATAATCCTTTTAATTATCCGACGGATGATTTTCATCATCCGTCGAGTCCTCATCTGTCAACAATCCTTCAACCAAATTGGACGCAAGCTTCTCTTTACTCTTCTTCCAGGCTGCATCACAAAAGGACTCAATACCGTGAACTTAGTGATTTGAGCATGAACATCTCTAGATGATTTCCATGCCTTAATCACTTCCTGTTCTCGTTCAAGCCGCATCTTTAAAATCTCTTCTTTCTTCAAGGACTCAGTTAATTCATCCTTAGCAATTTTACACTCAATTTTCAATTTCTCAAATTCAATACACTGAGACTCTAGCACATTATTCCTCTCACTTAAAAATAATTTTTTTTTTTAATTTTAGCATTTTCCTTAGTGAGGGACTTAAGTGTAACACGCAGGTGATATAATTCTGTAGACATGTCATTTATTACATTATTACACTCAGCTTTAGATAAATGTGCTAGGTTAGGGGTGATTACCTGATTGTTTGAAGAGCTTGTTTTTGTTTCATCATATTTGGCCATGAGGGCTAGATTGACATAACTTGTTTCTTCATCTTCATCCACTCCATCTACAGCCCAGTCATTCTCATGTGTGATGAAAGCCCTTTCCTTTTGTTTGAGTAACTCAAAGTATTTCTGTTTATAATCAACAGGCTCAAACTTCTTTTTTCTAGAATCAGACTTTCTGTATTCACTAGATAAATGAGCCGCCAAGCCACATTTGAAACACTTGAACTTTGACTTATCAACCATGTTTCTGTTTGGCTTGGCTGCTCTAAAATTCTTCTTGAATTTAAGCTTGGCAAATCTCCTGGATAGGAATGCTAGATGTTCATCAATATCATCCATGTAATCTTGTCTCAACTGATCTTCATTTTCACCTACCAGAACTTTACCCTTGCTTTCACAAACCTTTGATGTAGACTCAACAGCTTCTACCTTCATCTCTTTCTCCTCTTCTAACTCAGCAACCAGTGCTATGGACCCTCCTCCTTTCTTCCTTCCTTTCTCCATCCTTTCATCTTGCTTTATTTCAAGCTAATAGGTTTTTAGGATGCCATATAGTCTCTCTAAGGTGGACTCCTTGTAATCCTGTGAATTTCTCAATGAGACTGTCATTGGCTTCCACTCCTTAGGAAGAGATTTAAGGAACTTGAGGTTAGAGTCTTTTGTTTGATAGACTCTTCCATGCAACTTTAGAGCATTTAGTAGCTTTTGAAATCTACTAAATATATCAGTGAGGGACTCATTATCTTCACAGTGGAAATGCTCATATTGCTGAATCAGTAGCTGCATCTTGTTCTCCCTTACTTGCTCGGTACCATCACAATTAATCTGAATTGTGTCCCAAACCTCTTTGGATGTTTTACAGTTAATGATGTTATCAAACATATCACCATCAAATCTATTGTACAATATATTCATGGCCTTCTTATCCTTCCTTACTTGCTCAATATCAGGGTCTGACCATTCATGCCTAGGTTTTGGAACAGATGGCTCATTTCCATTTGCAGCTCTCATTGGTAAATGAGGACCTCTCTCTATGCAGTTCACATAGGCCTCATCTTGGGAAAGAAGATGTAGGTGCATCTTCACCTTCCAGTGGTGATAGTTATCTTTGTCCAGAAATGGGATCTTTACTCTAACATCATTTTTGTTCATCTTGTTGTTTGTTGTGATCTTTATACTCTTTGTTCTTCAAGAGCTTGCTCAGATACCAATTGTTATTCCCTAACAATGCAACAAGAATTATAGAATGGGGGGTTGAATGTAATTCTGGCTTCTTTTCAAGATTTTAAAATAGTTCTAACTTAATACATATAACAGTGTTTGATTTTCTTTAGTGCGGAATAGAAAGATAATTGAAATCAAAACACTAAGTAATAAAACACAAGCTTTAAAACTTTCTGGTGGATTTGAATGTATCCCCCAGAGATAGATATATCAATTTGAGAACTCTGTGAAGCTTTGAATAGCTCACAGCTGCTTTACAAGTTTGAACAATCAAACTACATAGAAATACTTACATAATACAGCTTGATATGTTTCTCTGAGAAAAATGTATTTGCTTAGTTAATTGTTCTACTTGTTACACTTGGTTTATATATCACCAAGTTTACATGACAATAAGATAAGATAATAAAACAAAACATATCTAGTCTAACTCCATGCTGCTTCACTACTCTATTCCAGCATTTTTGAATATTTTCACTTTTGCATGGAAATGGTAATGCTTCTTTGTTCTCAAAATCCTGCTTAACAGGCTACCACATTCCTTTTGCAAATACCCAATGCATGTGACTGTGTTGTCACTATCAACAGTTCTTTTGAATTTGATAATCCGTCGGGACTATGTTTGCTATCCGTCGGGAGTCTTAATGATTATCCGTCGGGAGTCTTTCTGCCACTTGACTCTATTTCACTTATACATAATTACAAGACATCTCATATTTATAATTTATCAACCTATTTTGCATATCAATCTAGTAGTCAATATGACTTAGAGAACCCTACACAATCTACTAGACCAAAACATGTTATTTGCAGAAATGTGCTATAATACTTATTTGTTACATAAGCTACACTCTCGATGGATGTCAAATTGTCATCCGTCGAGACTATAAAGTTCATCCGTCGGGACTATATTAGATCATCCGTCGAGAGCTACAAATTTCACTAAGTTAAACCTACTAAGGTATTTTGTTTAACTTATCATCAAGTTCACAACACATTCCTAACAAGGAGATATCAAGAAAGAACATTTACTATGCTAGGTTTCTTATGATGCTAGCAAAACATATTTCTAAGGACCTCTTGATTAAGAACCCAACAAATAAGCTTGATTGTTGGGTCCAAGAAAAGAGGGTACTTGCAGATTTGAACAGGAACAATCTTCATAGTGAAGTGCCTCTCAACTATCTGCCAGTCATGGAGGTACCTCAGGTAAGTGAGGTAACTGTTTCTGTCACAACTCTTTCCCAACCTTCAGTTTCTTTGCATTCAACTGAGGCTATGACATCTGTGACTATGACCAAACAGATACCTACCCAAGCCACAAAACCAAAAACTTCTAAATCCAAATCAAAGAAACAACACTCTAGTTTCTCTCAACAGAATCTAGTTTTACAAACTACCACAACATAAGAGGGGAGTGTGAAGGGTGGTAAGAAAGATGAGGGACATGGTGAACATAAAGAAGCCCTGAGGATAAGGTGAGAGAGGTTAGTGAATCCCAGCCTAGCCACACCACAGTCTTCCAAAAGGCTGTGGTGATTAATAAGGAAAGTAGCATATTGCTAGTTGCATCCCCCCAAAAGGATGTAACTATTAAAAATAGCTCATCTCCAAGAGCACAGAATAAAAGGGGTAGGGAAACTACAGGACAAACTCAAACCTACATTAGAAAGAAGAAATTAAAAACTTTGGGGGAGTCACAGGGTGCACATACAGTGCCAACTGCAGTCAAAGACTCAATTAATGCACCATCTCAAATTCAGGTTGATGTGGCTCCAATAAATATGGAGTCACAACCAAATTCTCTCACAGTCAAAAAACCTCACACACACAATTCTCCCACAAACTCATTGGATGTGGATATGATAAACACATCAATTCCTGATTCTCCATCTTTAAAATTCACGGAGGAGCCAAAATCCATAGCAAGTGACCATCATCTACTTGATGATTTGTTGGCTCACTTGCCATTTCTTTCTGACACTACTGATTAATCTGTGCATAATCTCAAATCAATCATCACAGATTTAACAGTAGTTTCAACTCCTACTCCATCATTTCTACCTTCACGACGGATATTCCTCATCCATCGACAAGTGATTGTCTCTCGACGGATAAGCTTAATAGAAACTATCCGGAGACATTCACAACTATTATTCGACTTATCCGGAGACATTCACAACTGTTATTCGATGGATGACTCTCATCCATTGGAAGTCTCTACACAGCTTGAAATTTCTAAACTTGTGACTAGTGTAGATGATTTAGTAGTTGTTCAATCACTCTTAGGATTGAGGGAAGGGAGTGACTTGAGTGAGAGGTTTAGTTTCTCTCAGGCAAAAGGAAAGGAAAAGAGTGCAATTCATCATGCTATTTCTTCCAGTATGGAAAAAGTGAGTGAGAGGAGTCCCACCTTAAACGGTGAAGGTGAGGGTGTGAGGGTGGGTAGCCAAGGGGAGCCCTTGATGCAAAAATAGAGAGAAAATAAGAGAAAGGAAGGTACAGAAGAATGGGAAGATCCCATTGCTAGTGAGTTAATGGATGTCAATGATGCAGATAAAGAGAAACTATTTCAGCAAGAATATCAAGTTGTTCTAGATTCTGTCACTTTTGTTGTTGAGGCATTTACTGACCCTATTCCATCATATCAGATTCTAGCTGAACAGGGAAATGAGGATGCTGAGAAGACTCTTAACTTGGTACACACCACAGCTTCTATGCTAAGGGCAAATGATGCAATCAATTCTCTGCCACCTACAGCTGGCGATGATTTTGATTATCCTTCTGGTGCTTCTGGTGATTCAAGTGAGGATGACTCTCTTGGAGAGGATGCTGAAGAGGTGAACAGGAATATAAAGGGGCTCCAGCCTGGATGTTCACAAAAGGCTGCAACTATCATCATTTCAAATCCACCTTGTTCAAGCTCATCCATGATACTCAATCTGCCATTCAAGCCACCAACAATGCCAACACCAAAAGTCTTCTACAGGCACATCTTGAGTCTCTTCAATTGTATAAAATTCAAGCTCTCAAAAATAATCAAGATGTGGATGAACTCAAGAATTCTATTGAGCAAGTCAAGGAGGATCTCGATAAGAGACTGGATTCCAAACTTACTGAGTCAACAATGACAGACATACACCAGAAGCTTAGGAAGGAATCTAACTTTAATAGAAGGGTTGAGGATTTGGGTTCAAGACTGTCCAAAATGGAGAACTCAATTGCTCAAATCCTTACCAATCAACAAACTCAAACTCTTCTACTACAACAACTGGTGGCAGCTCAAACTTAAACCCCTGCTCTACTTGATGCTAACAAAAAAGGGGAGAAGAATCTAAGTGTACAAGTCAGTAAGGTAATTTTTCCAGCCATTACATTCTCAAAGCCACCAGTGTTAGATAGTATTGATCTAATCAACATAGCAACAGCTAAACTCAAGCTGAAAGAGCAAAAAAAGAAAATTGATGAAAGAATTGAGAAGAAATTTGGTCCAATTGCCAATCAAGACAAATATGTGAAGCACTCCACTCAATTGAGACCAATTCCAATAGATGAAATAAAGTTGGAAAACATGGAAAGAGGTCAAATATCATCTAAAAGACATCAACAGGCCACTGTGATTTTGAAGCCTAAGAAACACTCATCAAAACACTCAAGCAAAAATCCAATAAACGTAGTCTATTTAACTCCTAAACCTGATTAAAAGAAGCTTCTTGGTCACTCTATTGCAAATCACAAAGATCCAAGAGAATCAGTTTTGAAGAAAAGGTTAGCAAAGATCTACAGGCATGGTAAACTGATTTGTGTGATGGCTGGACATCCTCAATTTGGAGAAGCCAAAAGAGAAGAGAGATTGAGGCTCAAATCTCAGAAAAAGCAGGTTGGCTTAGAAGCAAAGAAACAAGCTGAAAAGCCTGCTACCAAGTCAGAAACTGAGAAGCCTACTACCATGACTGAAACTGAGAAGCATGCGGAACCAAAGCAGAAATTTGTGAAAACTGTTGGATATATTTGAGATGTCATGTCTAATATGTTTCATGTTTAGTTTTCAGATCTTAACAAACAGGAAATATCAGTTCTTACTGGAATCATGACTTACTGAAAGTCAGGACTTAAGGATATCAGGACTTAGATTATCAGAAGATAATATCATAAGATGGATATCAGAACTTAAGTACTGGAGGACTAACAGTTAAGGAAGGAAGCTAATTTACAGGAAAGAAGATCGAGACTAATACAGAAGAAGATATGCATGGAAAGAGTTAGAGGACTAGAAGAATTGTATAAGTTATCTGATTGATATATTTTAGGAGACATAATTATATTCCATATCATTTAGAAGTTATCTTGTAACTGTGTGTCTATATAAACACAGACATAGGTTTACACTATATGTATTACGATCATCGAGAATATCATACATTGTAACCTAGCAGCTCTCGTGATATTTGTTCATCACTGAGAGAGAACAGTTCCATTGTAACAAAGTTTATTATATCGAATACATCTGTTTTCTGTTTCTTGTGTTCTAAATCGATTTGATTGTATTCTACACTGTATTCAACCCCCTTCTATAGTGTTGTATGACCTAACAAGTGGTATCATAGCCTATCTATTAACAAACATACTGTAAAGATCCAAAACAATCATGTCTAAAGAAGCAGAAAATCCAACCAAGCCCGCCAAAAATGAAGAAACTCCAAAGACTCAAACCCACAGTCGATATGAGACTATCAGGGTTCCCATGCTGAGACCTTCTGAGTATCCCATATGGAAAATGAAGATGGCTATGTTTCTGGAACCTACAAATCCAGAATACCTTGACAGAATTTTATGAAGGACCGCATAAGCCAACCTGTTGGATTTTAACGCAGCGGGGGGCAAGGCAAAAACACTTTTACACATACAAAATCCAAATAAAAGCATATAAATCGTGAATAAAAATTCGAGGGATCAAATCTAACCTTTTAAAATAATTCGGAGACAACGATCAGAGATCCTTAGCAGTTGCTCCTCAAGTGTGAAGCACTCCACCGGTATCCACCAAGAAAACGATGTTAAGGAGGAGGAAGGAGGTGGAGAGAATTGGGTTTTCCAAACTTTTGGGTTTTGTGTTTGATGTGGGTTAGAATAAAATAGGGTCTATAATAGTGTATTTATAGGCAAAAATTTCAGCTGAAATTTTCCCATAAATATTATTATTATTATCCCATTTATTATTCTCATTAATAATTAAAACACCTTTTAATCATTAATCCTTTTTATAAACACTTTAGAAATAATTCTCTCTCTTGATTTAATTTCCAAAAATTAAATCCTTTAATTAATAATATTAAGAACTTTTCTTAATTAATTTATAATCAATTAAATCTCATTTAATCAATTATTAAATTTTCCAATTAATTATTTATTTCACAAATAAATAATTAATTAGCCATTATTAATTAATTCCTCCACCCTTAAATCATTCTCTTTTTATGGTGTGACCCTGTAGGTTCAATATTAAGCCGGTAGTAGAAATAAATAATAATAAAACTATTTTATCATTATTTATATAAATTCTCTAATTTATTAAATATGATTAATTAATTAATCACATTTATTCTACATCGTGAGGGATACTTCTCATCATATCGCGACTATCCGGATAATATGAATTCACTGCTTAGAATACCAAGAACCTATTCAGTGAATAGTTACCGTACAATAAACTCCTTCTACCCTACAATGTTCCGATTAAATACAAGGCATGGATCTCGTGTCAAGCCTATCTAATTCAATCACTTGCTTACCATTTACTATGCGTAGTTCTATGCAAATTAGAAACTCCTTTCTAATTTCATTCACTCTGGCCAGAGATTCCTGAACTAGCATAAGTGGATCAGCCTTGAACATTCGCTTCCTTCACTGGAAGGGGTAGATCCTTTATTGATCATACACTATCTTCGTGTACAAATTCCTATACCCAGAAGAGAGCCCTAATAATTGTCCCTGGAGACTAAGAACTAAACCAAAGCATAGTTCAGTGTACACAAGATTACTATGATGACCTCAAGTCTAAGGATACTTGTACAACTATCACTATGTGAACAACTGCTGACACGTGAGTGAACTCCATCAGTTGTTCAGCTGTGCGAGTCATGTTCAGTGAACTTATTCTATAATAAGCACCTACATACTAGCTATAGTGTCACCACACAAATGTCTATGAGAACAGACATCCTTCATAATGAAGCAAGCATAGTATGTACCGATCTTTGTGGATTATTAATTACCAGTTAGTAATCCTATGACCAGGAACTATTTAAGTTTAGAGTTATCATCTTTTTAGGTCTCACTATTATGATCTCATCATAATCCATAAAAAGCTTTACTCTAAACTATGGTATATCTTATTTAAACACTTAAATAGATAAAGCCCGTAATAAAAACAAAAAAGTCTTTTATTAATATCAATGAAATCAAAACATATTACATAAAAGTTATTCCTAAATCCTTATACATGATTGGACTTAGGACATATTCCTTTCAATCTCCCACTTGTACTAAAGCCAATCACTCTGGTATCTAATACCCATCTTGTCTTTATGACGATCAAAGTGACTTTCATAAAGTAGCTTTGTGAGTGGGTCTGCTATGTTGTTATGTGTGTCAACTCTAATTCAATACAATACAAGAAATGTTATCGCGCTCCCACTAACCCTTTTTTAGACACACGGTTCATCTACGTTTTTGATAAAACCAAACTCTTTGATTGTCTCATCAAAACGGATGTTCCATCTACGAGAAGCTTGCTTTAAACCACATATGGTTCGCAGCAGCTTACACACTAGGTTTTTATTTCCCTTGGAAAGAAAACCATCTGGCCATCTGCCAGATTTCATAGTCGTAGTAAGCAGCATTCGCAAGCAAAATCCGAACTGATTTTAACAGGGCTACAGGTAAAAAGTTTCATCAAAGTCAATCCATTGCCTTTGTTTGAATTCTTTTGCCACAAGCCTGGCCTTATAGGTCTCCACCTGGCCATCTGCTATAATCAATCTTTTGTATACCGTATACATAGATTCCATTCTGGATTTCATGGCACTATGCCATTTCTCTGAGTCAACACTACTCATAGCCTCATTATAGGTCACAGGGTCGTCATTATCAATGATCGACAACTCATTGTCATTCTCAATGACAAGGCCATAATACCTCTCAGGTTGGCGAGACACTCTCCCTGACCTATGAATGGGCTGTTCCACAAAAGGTTGTTCAGTCAGAACAGGTGTTTCCACTTGATCCGTAGTAGTTTGTGCTTCTTGAACTTCATCAAGTTCAAATTTTTGCTCCCACTGTTCCTTCAAGGATAAACTCTTTTCCAAGAAGGTAGCATGTCTGGATACAAACACCCGACTGATCAGTGTAAAAGTAATACACTAAAGTCTCTTTAGGATATCCCACAAAACTACATTTACGGATCGATATTCCAGCTTATCGGGTCAACTTACTTGACATAAGCTGGACATCCCCAAATCTAACGTGTGTAAGACTCGGTTTTCCTTTCTTTCCATATCTCATACGGAGTTTTGAGGAACAGATTTTGGAAGGCACCATATTCGGTAAATATGCTGAGGTTTCCAATGCATAACCCCATAGGAATACTGGAAGATTTGCATAGCTCATCATGGACCGAACTATGTCTAACAAAGTTCGATTTCTCCTTTCAGATACCAATCTGGAGGCGTCCACTGGGAGACTATACCATTTACTTTGAGATAATCTAGAAACTCTCCATTCAAGTATTCACCACCTCGATCTAATCGAAGAATATAATACTATGTTTGGTTGTTTCTCCACTTCATACTTATATTCTTTGAACTTTTCAAAGGCCTCAGACTTGTGTTTCATCAAACACATATCCGAATCTAGATCTATCATCTATGAAAGTATGAAGTATGAAAATCCACCCATGGCATGCTTAGACATTGTCCACATACACTGTGTGTACCATTCCTAGCAAATTTGCAGCCCTCTCTCCATGTCTACTAATGGAGACTGCAGTGCCACAATGAAGTGAGATTTTCATCATCCCTTTTCTTTTATTAGTTTGTTCAATCTGAAGTAAATTATGTCACATATACAGACCATTATTTAAAGTACCACGTCCATAAAGAATATTATCTCTAAGAATAGAACATTCATTATTCTCAATAATAAATGAAAATCCAGCCAAGTCTAACATGGGAATAATATTCCTCACAATCGAGGGAACAAAATAACAATTATTTCAAACAATAGTCTTGCCCGTAGGCATATGTAAATGAAATGATTCTACATCTTCAGCAGCAACTCTTGCTCCATTTCCCATCAGTAGAATCACCTCCTCTTCCTCAAGAGTCCTACTTCTCCTTGGTCCCTGCAACAAATTGCAGATTGAGAACCACAGGCGGTATCTAATACCCAAGTAAATTTGATTTAATGACATATTCACTTCTATCATGAACATACCTGAATCAGAAGCGGTAGTCTCACTACCCTTCTTCTTCTTCAATTCTGCAAGGTAAACCTTGCAGTTCCTCTTCCAGTGCCCCACCTTGTTACAGTGAAAGCAAACAACTTTGCTCTTGGGGTCTTCAGCTTTTGGTGGAACCGGCATTTTCTCACCTACTTTCTTCTTCTTGGAAGAGTTCCTCTTCCTTTTCTTAGGATTGGAACCTTCACCAATTAGAAGAACAGAACTCTTCTTAGGGGGAAAATTCGATTCCGCAGTCTTCAACATGTTGTGGAGTTCAGGCAGGCTGACATCCAACTTATTCATGTGAAAGTTCACAACAAACTGCGAGAACGAACTCGGAAGCGATTGCAAGACCAAGTCTTGGCTCAGCTCCCCATCCATGGCAAAACCAAGTTGTCCAAGACGTTCAATCAAATTGATCATCTTAAGTACATGGTCATTCACAGATGATCCCTCAGACATCCTACAACCGAACAGCTCCTTCGATATCTCATATCGAGCTGTCCTCCCTGCCACATCATACAACTCTTGTAGATGCATGAGGATAGTGTGAGCATCCATATGCTCATGTTGCTTCTGTAGCTCAATGTTCATGGAAGCTAGCATGATGCATTGAGCAACATTTGCATCATCTATCCACTTACGATACACAACATGTTCATCATTATGTGCATCACTAGCAGGTTCAGTAGGCTTAGGTGAGTCAATCACGTATTCCAGCTTCTCAATCCTGAGAACAATTCTCAAGTTTCGAAGCCAGTCAGCATAATTAGGACCAGTCAATTTGTGAGCATCTAGTATGCTCCTGAGTGATAGTGCAGAAGACATAACGTAGTAAATCTGTAAATGATAAACACATAACAACACTTAGCAAATATTCGATTTCATTTCAAACACTATATGAATCGGGTCTTTATTCATAAGTGGCTCCCACTAGTTTTCCTAATTTATTCAACCCCCTGAAAAATTAAGCATTCATAATGCTAGTGGGAATAGGGATCCTACATTCCATTACACAACCCCGGCTGTAGCACGAACCGCCATGTAATGTTCAATAGGCAGACAACTCTTGTCAATTACATCTATGTTATTCCCTAATCAAACTTTAGCCTCTTGAATAATTGAGTCTCGGCTGTAGCACGACAAACTCAATATTCTAAGTCAAGTCTAACCCAACATTCCGTACAGTTGAATCAGTCCCCAAAGGCCCACGGCTGTAGCACGTACCGACCTTTAGATTCTTATTCAATGTACACATCTCTATGTAATAGACAAGTATTTCTTATTTCGAAATCAAAGCCCTCGGCTGTAGCACGAACCGACAATGATTCAAAAATAAGAACTACTTTTCTATCATGTTGGAAGGCTATGACCGACACAAGCCCGTTGTATCATTGGCCAATTACTACTTGATATTATTTAATTTTAGAGGGATTATATTACGTTACAATCATAATCATATTATAAAGAATTCTTCCTTTTAAATTAAATATTTCAAATCAATAATCAATAATCAGATGATTCCCAGATCGGGTGGAGCATTGTCAAGAGGCGTCACTTAATAACCCTTTCTTACAGATAGAAATCTGTTGTTGACAGAATCATCCTTTCTCTCATATCGAAAATTCATATTCAATTACGTGTTTCATAAACACAAGAATCTCATGATTGTATTCATAATATTGTTA